>NW_022989984.1:0-91904 GCF_902827175.1 Gymnodraco acuticeps | reverse complement strand
GAGACGTGAACATGTGACGCTTTACCATTGCTGGGAGACGTGAAGATGTCACGGTTTCGTCTTTTCAAAACGTGAAAAGCGTGACAGCTACACGGTATTGTTAACCCATGTTAACCAGTGGAGAAATAACCGGAAATACCAAGCAAATGCTACCCCGACGTAATGATTTATTTTGTAATAGTCACACTCGATTACAGCGATTGTCTTGTTGCCCCAGCTGGTCGACACCTCTTTTAGCATAAACAAAGGCTACATTAATACATTAATGTAGCCTTTGTTTATGGATTAACATCGATTTAATACATGTATTAAATCGATGTTAATCCATGCGTGTGGATGTGGAATTAACGGACGTGACGTTGTGCGATTGAGTTGCCAAGCAACAGCTTCGGTTCATGTTAATTTACAAACTATTCAACTACAACCGTAGTTATATTTAAAAACATGTTAGAAGGCCTCACGAAATACTTTAATGCACATTAAAATGTAAATGTGAAGGAATGTGTGTATAACAAAATACATCGGTCATTAAACGAAACCGGAAACAGACGTAGGCAAGATCCTCAGCTCGATGATTGGATGGTTATCCGCAATGCATGCTGGGATTTGGTGTTTATGTGATGTGAAATCTGAAAACGTTTTTTAAAAATACAATAATACTTTATTCCGAGTGTGCTTGCTTTTCTCTTTGAAAGTCATCACATAACGGCATTGTAATACACGGTTCGGCTGCATTAAATATTACATATCTGCCGTAATTCTCTATTTATAGAGCCCTGATGAGAAGACTTCTAGACAAACAGGAGAACTGCCGCCAAAACTGAATACGTGACGTTGATCATAAATATATAAGCAATTATACAACATCTTACATTTCTTTTCACACAATGCGTCTCCTTGCAGTATCAACACTAATTCGGCTGACTTTTATATTTGATCCAATTGGTAGATAGGCTGTATTTAAACCATAACCGTGCAGAGCTGATAGAAAGGGAATCCTGGTGGTCAAAGCACGTTATTGAATTTTATTATTTTATTATTAGATATTAATAGGATCTCTATAAAGTATATTCATTACTCGTTATTCTCTACTAATAGTTCATTAAAGACTGTATATAATGACTAGTTTGAACATCCCTTTCAAGATTTCAAGATTTTATAAGCTAAGGTTTATTGACATATCATATTATACACAACTACTGTGTAGTTATGCAATGAATGAAAAACTTGGTTCGCAGGTTCCTCAACAGTGCATTACAAGACATCTATCAATATGTGTTTATACTCCACCATTAAACTGTCATTCTGCACATTTCTTATACTATCTACATACATCTTATAAGAGTATAATACATATGTATAATATCAGTTTAATAATAAACAAATAATAAACAAATAAGTGCTTAAACATAGTTAACATTTCAGGAAAGCAATATATTAGACGTTAAGTACTTTGTCAGGCTTAATATTTATCTGTAGATACAAATGTCACTGTGTGTGCTGTGTGCTCTGCATGTGTGACCATTAAAGAATCAGAATACCTTTATTAGTTCCACAGAGGGGAAATGTGCAGCGTTACAGCAGGAAAGAGCCACAGACAGCTTAGTGTTGCATATCTTACATGCGTTAAAAAAGTACTAAGTTAGAATAAAATAAACAATATGCTAAAAAAGTATGTATAATAATAAGTATAATACAATTCAATAACGTGCTTTGACCACCAGGTGTCCCTTTCTATCAGCTCTGCACGGTTATGGTGTAAATACAGCCTATCTACCAATTGGATCAAATATAAAAGTCAGCCGAATTAGTGTTGATACTGCAAGGAGACGTATTGTGTGAAAATAAATGTAAGATGTTGTTTAATTGCTTATATATTTATGATCCACGTCACGTTTTCAGTGCCTCATGTTTGTCTCGAAGTCTTCTCATCAGGGCTCTATAAATAGAGAATTACGGCAGATATGTAATATTTAATGCAGCCGAACCGTGTATTACAATGCCGTTATGTGATGACTTTCAAAGAGAAAAGCAAGCACACTCGGAATAAAGTATTATTGTATTTTTAAAAAACGTTTTCAGATTTCACATCACATAAACACCAAATCCCAGCATGCATTGCGGATAACCATCCAATCATCGAGCTGAGGATCTTGCCTACGTCTGTTTCCGGTTTCGTTTAATGACCGATGTATTTTGTTATACACACATTCCTTCACATTTACATTTTAATGTGCATTAAAGTATTTCGTGAGGCCTTCTAACATGTTTTTAAATATAACTACGGTTGTAGTTGAATAGTTTGTAAATTAACATGAACCGAAGCTGTTGCTTGGCAACTCAATCGCACAACATCACGTCCGTTAATTCCACATCCACACGCATGGATTAACATCGATTTAATACATTAATGTAGCCTTTGTTTATGCTAAAAGAGGTGTCGACCAGCTGGGGCAACAAGAAAATCGCTGTAATCGAGTGTAACTATTACAAAATAAATCATTACGTCGGGGTAGCATTTGCTTGGTATTTCCGGTTATTTCTCCACTGGTTAACATGGGTTAACAATACCTTGTAGCTGTCACGCTTTTCACGTTTTGAAAAGACGAAACCGTGACATCTTCACGTCTCCCAGCAATGGTAAAGCGTCACATGTTCACGTCTCACCGTGATACCGGGTTGGCTATTACACTGCTATCAGCTGCTATCACACTGCTATTACACTGCTATCAGCTGCTATTACACTGCTATTACACTGCTATCAGCTGCTATTACACTGCTATCAGCTGCTATTACACTGCTATCAGCTGCTATTACACTGCTATTACACTGCTATCAACTGCTATTACACTGCTATTACACTGTTATCAACTGCTATTACACTGCTATGAGCTGCTATTACACTGCTATTATACTGCTATCAGCTGCTATCACACTGCTATTACACTGCTATCAGCTGCTATTACACTGCTATTACACTGCTATTACACTGCTATCAGCTGCTATGACACTGTTATCAGCTGCTATTACACTGCTATTACACTGCTATCAGCTGCTATTACACTGCTACCAGCTGCTATTACACTGCTATCAGCTGCTATCACACTGCTATTACACTGCTATCAGCTGCTATTACACTGCTATCAGCTGCTATTACACTGCTATTACACTGCTATCAGCTGCTATTACACTGCTATTACACTGCTATCAGCTGCTATTACACTGCTATTACACTGCTATTACACTGTTATTACACTGCTATCAGCTGCTATCACACTGCTATCAGCTGCTATTACACTGCTATTACACTGCTATCAGCTGGTATTACACTGCTATTACACTGCTATTACACTGCTATTACACTGCTATCAACTGCTATTACACTGCTATCAACTGCTATTACACTGCTATCAGCTGCTATCACACTGCAATTACACTGCTATCAGCTGCTATTACACTGCTATTACACTGCTATCAGCTGCTATCACACTGCAATTACACTGCTATCAGCTGCTATTACACTGCTATTAAACTGCTATCTGCTGCTATTACACTGCTATTACACTGCTATCAGCAGCTATCACACTGCTATTACACTGCTATCAGCTGCTATTACACTACTATTAAACTGCTATCTGCTGCTATTACACTGCTATCAGCTGCTATTACACTGCTATCAGCTGTTATTACACTGCTATTACACTGCTATCAGCTGTTATTACACTGCTATTACACTGCTATCAGCTGCTATTACACTGCTATTACAGTGGCAGGTTACTGCTGGTGTTGCTCGTGCTGTGGCCAGTTACTGCTGCTCTGTGCTCCCTGCTGTCAGCACTGCTATCAGCTGCTATTACAGTGCTATCAGCTGCTATTACACTGCTATCAGCTGCTATTACACTGCTATTACACTGCTATCAACTGCTATTACACTGCTATTACACTGATATCTACTGCTATTACATTGCTATCAGCTGCTATTACACTGCTATCAGCTGCTATTACACTGCTATTAAACTGCTATCAGCTGCTATCACAATGCTATTACACTGCTATCAGCTGCTATTACACTGCTATCAGCTGTTATCACACTGCTATTACACTGCTATCACACTGCTATTACACTGCTATCAGCTGCTATCTGCTGCTATTACACTGCTATCAGCTGCTATTACACTACTATTACACTGCTATCAGCTGCTATCACACTGCAATTACACTGCTATCAGCTGCTATTACACTGCTATTAAACTGCTATCTGCTGCTATTACACTGCTATTACACTGCTATCAGCAGCTATCACACTGCTATTACACTGCTATCAGCTGCTATTACACTACTATTAAACTGCTATCTGCTGCTATTACACTGCTATCAGCTGCTATCACACTGCTATTACACTGCTATCAGCTGCTATTACACTGCTATCAGCTGTTATTACACTGCTATTACACTGCTATCAGCTGTTATTACACTGCTATTACACTGCTATCAGCTGCTATTACACTGCTATTACAGTGGCAGGTTACTGCTGGTGTTGCTCGTGCTGTGGCCAGTTACTGCTGCTCTGTGCTCCCTGCTGTCAGCACTGCTATCAGCTGCTATTACAGTGCTATCAGCTGCTATTACACTGCTATCAGCTGCTATTACACTGCTATTACACTGCTATCAACTGCTATTACACTGCTATTACACTGATATCTACTGCTATTACATTGCTATCAGCTGCTATTACACTGCTATCAGCTGCTATTACACTGCTATTAAACTGCTATCAGCTGCTATCACAATGCTATTACACTGCTATCAGCTGCTATTACACTGCTATCAGCTGCTATCACAATGCTATTACACTGCTATCAGCTGCTATTACACTGCTATCAGCTGTTATTACACTGCTATTACACTGCTATCAGCTGCTATTACACTGCTATTACACTGCTATTACACTGCTATCAGCTGCTATCACACTGCTATCAGCTGCTATTACACTGCTATTACACTGCTATCAGCTGCTATCACACTGCTATTACACTGCTATTACACTGCTATCAGCTGCTATTACACTGCTATTACACTGCTATCAGCTGCTATTACACTGCTATTACACTGCTATTACACTGCTATCACACTGCTATTACACTGCTATTACACTGCTATCAGCTGCTATTACACTGCTATTACACTGCTATCAGCTGCTATTACACTGCTATTACACTGCTATTACACTGCTATCAACTGCTATCAGCTGCTATTACACTGCTATCAGCTGCTATTACACTGCTATTACACTGCTATCAGCTGCTATAACACTGATATTACAGTGGCAGGTTACTGCTGGTGTTCCTCGTGCTGTGGCCAATTACTGCTGCTCTGTGCTCCCTGCTGTCAGCACTGCTATCAGCTGCTATTACAGTGCTATCAGCTGCTATTACACTGCTGTCAGCTGCTATCACACTGCTATTACATTGCTATCAGCTGCTATTACACTGCTATTACACAGCTATCAGCTGCTATCACACTGCTATTACACTGCTATCAGCCGCTATCACACTGCTATTACACTGCTATCAGCTGCTATCACACTGCTATTACACTGCTATCAGCTGCTATCACACTGCTATTACACTGCTATCAGCTGCTATCACACTGCTATTACACAGCTATTACACGGCTATCAGCTGCTATTACACTGCTATCAGCTGCTATCACACTGCTATTACACAGCTATTACACGGCTATCAGCTGCTATTACACTGCTATCAGCTGCTATCAGCTGCTCTGGAGGAATGTGGAGGCCACAGCTCTGCCAGCTCCCATCATGTTGCTGCCACACCAACCCAGTCTCACAAAAAAACGTGTAATAACTACGTCCACAACTTGGGACGTAGTATTTCTACAAAAACCCCTTATTTAAGCCATTGGAAATGAATGGAGAAAAAAACGTAGGGATCTTACAATTTCAGAGGCGTTTTTGTAGACATCCTACGTCCCAAGTTGTGGACCAGCGTAGTTATTACACGTTTAGATGTGAAACTGGGTTGGCCACACCTGTAGCTCCAGGCCAGTCGCCTTTCTGACACTCTCATCCTCCCCAGGAGTTCATGAGTCTGTGGGTGTGGAACAGCCTCAACCTGCTTAACCTAGCCCACCACATCATGTCAAAGGAAGTGAGAAAAGCAATGCTCCAAATGGGTGCTTTTCATACCAATCCATACCCCCCCCCCCCCCCCCCCCCCAACACCTTATTCAACTGGTAGAAAATCATCCCAACAGCTGGCAAATTCTAAATAATTACATTATTACATGTTTCACTACTTATGTTAATGGTGACTTTTGTACAATTTGTTTAGTTTTATAACTATAATTTGGGGATAACGCCGTTTTTATTCCTTTGTATTACTCTATGTGGACTTTGATTAAAAAACAACGGTAATGAAAAAGGTACACAAAAGGAAACATCTCACTTGTTGAATACACACAGTACTGCAGTGTTTGTGCTGTTGTGAGGATCATTGGTTTGACCAACGGTCATTTCTGAATATGCAAAAAGGATTTCACTTCCATGTTTTGATATGTTGGAAAAAACGTTATGATGTTGATAATATTCAGAGAGGACAAAACTCAAGTATTACCTGAAGCCATTCCTTGAATTGATGCCACTGATGAAACAATGAAAGTAAATAATGAGCTAAAAGTACCTCTAAAACGAGACAGGAAGTATACATAGTATGTTACATTAAATACATTTTTTTACAGATATTTTGGTACAGAAGCTTTATGTTATATATATATATATATATATTTATATTATAACTGTGCCCTTTTTGAGACAGATCAGCTGCATTGTCCCATATTCACTCTGTAGATTTCCCCTTTCTTCTTTGTGTTAGGGAATGATATTGCTATAATAACTTAAGATATTATTAAATGAGGTCCTTCCACTGAAGTTTAGAACATCAAGGACCAAACCCCGGCCCCTCCAGGCAGTGTGAACATTTCAACTGCTGTTACTCCAATGAACACTATAGGTGGCACAAAGAAAACCCACTGTATTTAAGTGAATGAGAACTCACACATTATTTTGACTGAACTTGATGCGATTATTACAAATCACAGGAAACAGGAAATAATAACATTTTAATTGACATTTATAACAATTCTAATCATTGAACGGTTTCACCTGAAGATGAGAGAAAGCAGAGACGATTGTCCCACAGGACGGACACACTTTGTGGTCTTGTCCTAAAGAAAGACATTTCAAAAATGTAATTGTGGTGATGACAATTTTATCTAAAACTCGTGCTTCCAGTATTTCTGCGCTTTAGTGGCCTTTAACGAATCCTCCATTTCCGTGTTTGTTAATCACAGAGATTTAAGTTTTAAGCAGGGACATGCACAGACATTTGGAGGGGCTATTGCTCTAAACTGGAAAAAGGGCCTCCTTTTCAACTAAATTGAACAGTAATTCACATCTCATAACAAAATAAGGCGACTACTTGCATTCGGTGACTTGATTTTAAAAAGGAAAACCAGGGAAATGTTTTGTTTTGCAGTCCATATCTCATTAAAATATCTAATGTTAGTAACTATTAAAGACAAAATGGGGACAATTATGTTCTAATGTAGTTTGACCATTGTAACTGCTGTGCAGACATACTGATAAAATAGGGCTTCTAAC
This sequence comes from Gymnodraco acuticeps, assembly GCF_902827175.1. NCBI lineage: Eukaryota > Metazoa > Chordata > Actinopteri > Perciformes > Bathydraconidae > Gymnodraco > Gymnodraco acuticeps. The sequence goes on along the minus strand of NW_022989984.1, from coordinate 84,223 downwards.
TAATTACCTTAAATAAACTCACTAATTAATTAAACCAGTTCAATACGCATTATTCTTATTCTTATCATTCTTTATGAGCGCAGCCAGTAAGGTATCTAATTACTTATTTATTTAGTATTCCATAACTTAATAACGGAGATTGTCAAACTAAAGTAGAGACATGGCAGAAATCCTACAATGAAGCGGGACATTTAACTGTTCACCCGTGAGAGGGCGATCAAGAAAAGAGAGAGAGGAGGGAGTTTACAGATGAAAAGACACAGAAAGACAGAAGCACAATAACATGTATATTTAGGTGTTTTTTTTGTAAATAACTGACGGTATCAAGAGGAAGTAAAGTCCCCTTGTTTGTCCCTTATACCCTAACTGCCATGAGACAACTCAAAATCAAGTTTCCAAAATCCGACACTGAGGTGGTCTTAACGCACCGGCAGATGACAGCGCTGACAAAGTGTGTTTCCCGCAGCGAGACGCTACAATACTAATTGTGGGCTCATCATGTTGATCCATGTCATGGCCATTTCTACTGATCATAATTACATTGTTGTACTAGAATAGATTTACATTTTTCAATGTTCCAAACTCACATTGGTTTCTCTAGGGGAACCAAAGGGAAGCGACACGACCAGAGTGGAATTGGTAATAATTATAGGTGGTTTTATTACAATATGAGATAACAAAAGGCAGGCAAGCAGCCTGAAACGAACAAAAAAAGCCAAACGGATGGTCCAACCATCAACAAAAAGGGAACTCCAAAAGAGAGTTATAGAGCTTATCCAGAGTAATATTTAAAAGGAAAAACAAAACCTCATGTTAACTGTGGTACAAAGGAAATGAGACAGGCTGCACACACACAGCTGTAGCTGATCAACAGGTGCTAATTACCTGGGTCTAAGCTGTTACACATTTCACTAATCCAAATGCTGTTCAACAGGAGCTAAGCTACCTGGGTCTAAGCTGTTACACATTACCACACACAACACACTACTTAGCACTCTGCTAAGCAGTCTAACTAAATACAGAAGGTTTACAAGGTTTACGAGCACAACAAATAGCGTAACAAGGGGCTAGAGGCATCTGTCTACAACACAGAGCCTCCAGAATGATCTTTGTACTCCTCTCCCAGATAACGTTCCGGAAGCAGGCGGGGATTGGATGACGTAACTCCAATCACCGTTTCAGACGTTGCGAGGGCGGGACAGCCAATTGTATCAGGAGAACTGCGCAGCTCATGCACACACACACACACACACACACACACACACACACACACACACACACACACACACACACACACACACACACACACACACACACACACACACACACACACACACACACACACACACACACACACACACACACACACACACACACACACACACACACAGAGTTAATAGTCCCAGGAAGGCAGCGGCTGTAATAGTGTTATAGCAGAACGTTTATTACAGCGTATTTCTGGTATATTCATTTTAATGTCACCTGATATATAGGATGTGTGTTAAACTTGAATATTCCTAAAATGATGTCCCATTTTAAGTAGAAGTAGATTAGCGCAAATGGTCTTTTCTTCCACTGTTGTGTTATAATCAAAAGGTGTTTTTTTGGCTATTTGTGAGTAGGTAAGGTACAGTACAACCTGTGATTTCTGCCTTGAGTGAAATGATTACCCGTTGATAATATTTTTCAGAAAGATAAACATGTGACATTTGTGTGGTAGGCTGCATAGGGAAAATGTATGTGCGTTCATGTGCAGACGTTAGTTAATTGGATAATTAATATCCTGCAAGACTCCTAAAGATGCCATGAGACGATTGGATCACACAGTTAGAGGGACAATGGGCATTCTGAATTATCAATGGATGTATTCATTTTAGGTAAGCTGACTTTGAGGTTGGAGGAAGTTCAGAGAAGGCCTTAGGGTATAAGAACAGTTAACCTTTGTTAGTTAACTAATCCTAAGGATGTCATGAGACGATGACGTTTAAACATATTATAAGTATAGCTTTCAGAGAGGCAGAACATGTGATATTGTGTGTTAGCTAATGTAAGAAGATGGGGCGAACCAGACGGAGTCAACGGCTGCTGACTCATTGCCTAGGGTTCGCCCAGAAGTGAAACCGGCCAATGGAGAACTACCAACTCACTGTCTAGGGCTCGCCCAGAAGTGAAATTGCCAATAACAAATAGCTAGGGAGGAGCAACCTACACTACTCCTTCCCGCTTATGTGTATAATTACTGTAACATTCTTACATTCGGGGCTCTTCTTCTGACTGGCCGTTCGTGAGACGTATCTCACGCGGTAGTAGAACTTGAGCCCGGAATACTCTGTATTTTGTACTGTTGCAGGGTACTATGTATTTGGTATTGTTGATTTTACCATTAAAAGCAAAACTCAGCTTATTGCTTATCTCATTCCTCGGTGTTCGAGTCCTTTCCTTGTAACAGACTACTCATCAACGGACGGCGCGGAGCAGAGGTGAACCTTCCGCGGTAGTGTGTATTCGTCATTCAAAAGAGGCAACAACCGGAAGACAGACTATACACAGAGAGAAGAAGAACAGGCTGCGTGATATAAACAAACAACAAATAGCGTCTGGGCTCCATTTTCACTCTCTCTCGTCGATCGAAAACATGTAAACATACAAAATAAACTCTTGCGTCCGGGTGAGATGAAAATGAAAAAGATGAACCATCTGTGTGTGCCTTCTTAATCGTTTGTTTTGGTCCCTCACTTCCGCTTCGCTTCCCATGCACTGACTCGCTAAGCTGAACAGCCAATCAGATGTTGTAGCTGCCGGATTTGGAACCCCCCCTATATCTTATGCTTAAAGAGTAAAATGCTTTGGTGAGCACAAAGTAGAGGGGAACAGGCAACACCAGTGTGATTTTGGTGAAGTTGTGACTATCCTGGACAAAGATATAGGGGGGGGTTCCAAATCCGGCAGCACCAACACTTTCTCTGCCGGATTTGGAAGCCCCTCTTGAGTTTTCACCTGCTGGGCCCAGAGTAAAATGCTTTGGTGAGCACAAACTAGAGGGGAACAGGCAACACCAGTGTGATTTTGGTGAGTCTATGACTATCCTGGACAAAATGATAGGGAGGGTTCCATATCTGGCAGGAGAAATACCTGCTCTGCTGAACATGTTATGTAGAGAACAGTGCAGATCGTCCCTATGGACACCAGGATTAACCTAGTCTAAAATAAGGAACATTAATAGTGTGATATAGGCACAGATATAAGATCAATAATACACTTTATTTTAGGGCACCTTTCAAAGCATTCAATGTCACCTTAAAATACAATAAAAAAATAAAATATGAGTGGCATTACAATACAAACATGTGTTGAGTAGGAAACCACAGAGGAAAATTACATTCAAAGGAGCAATTAAAGCGAGTGAAGCCAGTTTGAACAAATTATCTTTTAGGCTTGATTGAAAACAACAGTGTCTGACATATGTTATATCATTACTGTCATATCATTGCTTACTATTCGTGGTTATCAGACACTTAAACAACAGAGAAGGTTTTAAGAAATAGGACTATACTGACAAATGACATATTATCCTGTCATTGTCTGTTCTGTCGGAAGGAGGAACATAGCAGAGTGGGACTACACTTAAAAACGGAAGTTTATTCCAATACGAAGATTGTGACTCATCTGAAAAGTGTCCTTAAAACGAGCCTCCTCGCAATTGTATGCACATTATTTATTCAGCCGTTTGCTGTTTAATCTGATGGGAAATATATCATTCAAAAGAGAGAAAACGCTTATTAAACTAGACGAACGCTCAATACAGGCGATGACGTCACATTTGCGCGTCCCCGCGAACAGGGCTTCAATCTACAGCAAGGCTTCAATCTACGGCATAACACCGGCCGTCAACGGCCCGCTGACGACCGGCCGTTCTGTGATTCTCCAGAACACACAGATGGCCAGTCCGCCGCTGGTTACCCTGTATTCCGCCGCGGCGCAGACGGACCCGGTAGAATACAGGGTCTACCGTGTTTAGGAACCGTTAAGCAGAACCGAAATTGAGTATTTTGTATGGGTACCCGGCATTTTCTTATCGGTTCTCATCTGGAGTCTCGGTTCCCAACCCTAGTTAGGACTAATTCCTGCACCACTCTAAACAAACACTGACAGCAGGGGCGGCGGGTACTGTAGGCTAGTCAAGGCTAAGCCTTCCCAAATATTTTTGTCACTGCATCCTGGTAAAATAAAAATATAATCTATAATGTTTGTGTCTTTGACATTAGCGCTGCTATGCAGCCACCTGTGCCCTGTAGGCCTAATACGAAGCCAGTTCAACATATCCTGGATACTTTTGAGTTATCTTAACTAACCCTAACAAAAGAGATCTCGCTAAGCGGTCATACGACGCTGGTTAATATCAACTCGGTAAATCAAGCCAGGGCTTCTCTCACCAGCTGAGAGCGCGTTCACGTGAAAGGGGCGGGGTTAGCTACATTTGACCAATCACAAACAAGTGTACTGACAACGCAGCGTCATACCTCATTAATGAAAAGTAAACTAATATTAGACAAATATGAATTTTAAACATCCATGACTTAAACATATAATCCAGGAACCTGCAAGGTGAATAACAACTGGTTAAAAAATAAATAAACTACAGTGTTTGAAAGCGTAACAGTTTTATGATATCACTCCCCCATCTAAGACATGAGTGGATCTGACTTTAATTACATTTGAGTTTAGTGTTTCGTCAACCCAATGTGTTGTTTAAAATAATACTTCTGCATAGAGTATGTGACACTGTATGTGTTGCACTGGCAGATACGGCTCGAGAAGCTGACTCAGATAAGCACATAATATGATATTATATGATCGATGATCTGATTGAATGTGATATGAATGATAAGTGTGACACGTCAGCGTTTTCTCTGCATACGGCAGTTTAAACTGTATTTCCTTTATCCTGTAATACAGTGGTGCCCAGTACGTCGACCGCGAGTCATTCATAAAAAAAAAAATCCAGCTCCGTTAAAATAGACAAAACAGGTTTTGATCCCTCCTCCCTTGGCCTCCCTGCCACTTAATTCAGGAGTTTACTTGATTGACAGAAAAAGCGACCTATCGCTTTGCAGTCTGTTAACCCAGAATGCAAAGCGATACAAAATCAGTCAAGTGCCGGGAAAACTTAAATTTAGTTAAAGAGACAAACAACAAAATGAGTGCGGGACCGAGCAAAAAGCTAAAGACATACCACTTCCACCCAGAATGGGAGGCAGTAGCTTGGCGTAGGAAAAAAATTAGGGCAAGCCAATAATACGTCCTTTCTTTTGAGTCGGGGGTGTGGTGGTCAATGTAATAACGTAACCAGATGAGTGATTACAGCACCCGGTATCATTTTACACACATTTGTATCAGATGCAGGACTTACACACGCCTGTTATCTAACCGACAGGTCCGCACGCACTCTCCAGCCCAAACTCTAATAAGCATTCATTCACAAACTAAATCAGGAGACCTTTAACGTTTTACGTCCGATTCGCTCCTTTTTTCCTCGCTGTACACAGCTCCAGTTTGGGCATCGGCCTGTCATCAGATTGTATTTGTAGTTGCTGCTGTAGCGGAAGTTTAGTACAATTATTTTTGATGAAATACTCCAAATCTCCACCCTCCATAATTGCACTTGCTTCAGTTGCTTGCTACTTTCTAATGGCGGTGAGAGTGATGCAGTGACGCTATCTATCTTCTATCGATTAGATTTATGATTCGAAAATTATAAAAATAGGGTAGACATGTGGATATTATCCGACTGAACAAAACTTGCATTTATCTAACAGGTTCGTTTTCCACTGACCTTATTTCGAGCTATTTTCCTAAATCCTATGGAGAAATCCCATTGATTTTTTGTCGAGGGAAACCGAGCGCAGCTTACTTCCGGATTTTAGGACGCGTCACTACAACACTAAGTTGATGCAATTTGATTGGATTGTGAGGCAAGGGAAGCCAGTCGCCTCCAGCTTCCCTTGGCATGGCCCTGACCAATCACAGGTTGGAAGGGGCATCACGTGAGCCTCATCTGATTGGTCAATCCCTCAATTTTTTTTCACCAAGGGAAGCCAGATTCGGCTGGCCTCCTCTCGCAACAGAGAGTGCAATCTACTGTTTCACCATAACATGTAGAGGGGCGCTGTTTCACTCTTTGTAAAATACTCAATGAGAATGGGGGAGAGACGGGCCGGCAGCAACACACAGCACAGAATTTCCGAAACTAAACGAAGTGTTTTTATTTATTTATTAAAATTATAACTACAATCCGAAAAAACAGGGGAAGCCTGGCTTCCCTTGGCCTCCAGGAGAAAACGCCACTGATGGGAGGAAGAATATTTTGCTGTGATGTCACATTCAAAGGTTATTTGCCTTATTTGTAAAGCAAGCCAAAGAAAGGTAACGTGGAGAGGCATTATCGGAGTGTTCACAAAGCATATGACAGCGACTTCCCTCCGAGTAGCGAGTTGAGAAAGAGAAAGGTCATGTATTCTTTCACACACACATACGGGTATTGGGCCGAGGGCGACACCGTACTTCCGGTATCCGCCATTTCACACGAGGTGCAACCAGAATATCATAGTCTATTGCCTTAATCAATATAGTCAACTCTAAAATACCACATATATGCATTGGCATGATAATATTATTGTGACAAGTGGGGTATTCACCTGGTGTTTCCAGAAATTAGACGTAGATGCTGCCAAAATCGACCGAAGGCCACTTTCGAGAGTCGTTTTTCTATACATCTGCAGGCAGTCTGTAAGGGCAATCCGACAACCCACACAGCTCTAGTTTACGCTGGTAACGACCTAGAGCACACCCCTCAAGTCCAGAGATGTAATCCGAATACATGCAGCGATTTCTTCGGTCGTTAATTCAGAAAAAAAACCTAGTGCGCTCTGCCTGGCTACGTTAGCTAGCTGTTTATATTAGCACCTCCAGGATATTAGCACCTCCAGGAAAATGGCGTATTTATATATATATATGGCGCGCGTTGCATTGTGGGTAGCTCGTGACGTCACTGTGTGGGAAAGAATTATTGCTACAAAAACATTATCTCGCAGTCTTAGTGTCGCCAACTCGTTTCTAACATGCAAAAAGACAAACAAATGCGTCTATGGTCGGTGTATTTTCGATCTTTCCAATCCAGACGAGATCTCTCTCCCCCCCGTCTGTGTGGGAGGGGGCGGGGCAGTTTACACACATGGCTGCTACATGCAGCAACACACGGAGGGGATGGCGGAGAGAAGCGCTCCAAGGTGTGGTTAAATGTTACCCGTCTTGAGGTGGACAATGCTCCTTGTCAAGAGAGTTTAGCATGTAAGGGCGGTAACACGAGCAATTTGTCTAAACATTTATCAAAAGTGCTCCACATTCAGACGGAGGAATGCACCGGGTTCGACTGTCTTTCTAGTAGCTCTGTAGCCCCATCCACGAGTAACGTTTCCACGTCAGGTGTTATGTATGCTAGCAGCAACACACGGAGTTAACACAATTATACAAACATGGGTTAATGATCAGAGGTAACTGAGTTACTCTTTTATTTTGTTAAAGTTTCAGCTATTCTGTTTACAGTCTGTCATCAGATTATTTAATACGATTTGTTAAAACATTGTTGTTTCTTTTGATGTGAAATATTATTTATTTAATTTAAATAAAAAGCAATGTTAGTTTTGTAAACAATTTGTTAATTTAATAATATATGTATTTTTGAATCAAGTATTCATCTTTATTGTCTTCATTGTTAGTTTCCACATGCCTTTAAACAACCTCAAGCCAAATCTAAAAGTTGATGGCTAAATAAGAGCGTTTGAGAAATTGTGCAACGCATAATAGTCCGAATAGTCGATTATTCGTTTCATTAATCGATAGATTAATCGATTATCAAATGAGTCGTTTGTTGCAGCCCTATTGTAGTTATCCCATTTATCTCATTTCAAAAGTAGCTCAACAGCCAAAAAAGTGTGGGTACCCCTGCTGTAATATGACTTGATATATTTAAACTTCGCACACTGAGCTCTGATTGGTCAGCAGGCGGTGCTTTCACTGAGTTGATCTCTTTTCTATAGACGCCGGAGGCGGGCAGCGTCAGGTAAAAAAAAGTGATTTAGCCTTCCCAAACCTGAGCCTCACGCGCCGCCTATGACTGACAGTGTTAGTTAGTTAATACATTGTTTATTTTATTGTTAATTTATTATATCATTACATTGTAACAATCAGCTTATATTTTAAGCCTAGTTACCATTGTAAAAGGTCGGGAGCTACTGTGGTAATTTATCCAGGCAAAGAGAGTGACTGAAAATGTAGTGTGTCCTCTAAATAATAAAGTTCCCCCCAAACTAAAACCTAGACAGAGTCAGTATGGCATCTCAAAGACAGTTTAATTAGCCCAAACACATTCAACACCTCCAACAAAAGTAAAAACGCAAATAATAACGAGTGATTCTCAGGCAATGTCCAATTTAGAATGCAGTCTACTTGATATGGATGAATAATCCCAACGAAATCAAAAATAATAAATCCAAAGTCACTCCCCAAAAAGGTAATACAATTCAAACGAGAACCAAAGGAGGAAAAATCTCCAAAAATAAGGGACTCACCGACTGCCGAAAAAGGGAAATAATATTCCATACCCCCTACATTTTAACAATGTTCATTACACTGTCCATATAGGATTTACGCCAGCACATCTTACATTATCTGTGTACAATGTACATGTTGATAATGCACAAAGTGCTGTAACATATACACACTGTATGTAGTGCTGTTGTTTTGTACAGACATTTGTGGTGCTGTTCTTGTCTTCTATTGTCCTAGTTGTGACTGTATCTCTGTGTCTCTGCAGGAACCTGTTGTTGGAAGTTTGTGTTATCACTTTCAGGGCCACTATGACGCAGAATGCTGTGTGTGCGTATACAAACCTGTCCAGAGGCCTGTACTACGAAGCCAGATTTTCACTTAGCGAGGTAACTTCAGGGTAAACTCTGGGTTTCCGGTCCTAAGACGCTGGTTCACTTCTTAGCGGGGTAGATATCCATGGTAACTTATGCTGAACGGCTAACCTGCTCTGGAGCAGGTTTGGTTCCAGGATAAGAGATCAACTCAGTGAAAGCGCCGCCTGCTGACCAATCAGAGCTCAGTGTGCGGAGTTTAAAGCGATCAAGTCATATTACAGGAGAAAGGAAATACAGAAAAGCTGCCGTTGCAGGAAAGACGGCCGGCAAAAATCACCGACTGTGTGAACCTGAACATTAATAGAATATCACCTCCCATCTTCAGAGCAATCTGACTATTATAATATCAGCGTTAAGAAAGCTTACTTAAATATCTGCCGCAACATAAGTAACCGGATCAAAGTAACAATACGTACAGTCCGCGGCACTGAGTGCAGACGTCGATGTGTCCCATTATCATTCATATCACATCATAATGTATCATATTTCCTTATCTGAGTCAGCTTCTTGAGCCGTATCTGGCCGTGCAACCAGTGGCGTAACAAGGTTGTGATTGGCCCCGGTGCAAATATTGTTTTGCCCCCCCCCCCCCTCAAACATAAGCGCACGCTGATGCGCTCACACACGCACGGACATACACAACCACTCAGAAACGCCACATGTATAGGCTATCAACAACAGCCTGCCCTGGCCTCAGACCACCACAGCCTGACAACGGCACAGCGAACGTAGAAGAGGATTAAACCTGTTTCCTTGATGTTCGTCTCTGGGGAATGGACATAGACCGGTTGTTATAATATAGCTTTTGATCTTGGCGTCGAGGGTCTCAATAGCGTCATAGAGTCCCCTATCGGTTGGGGCCCTTGGGGGAACTGTTGGACCACCGCCGGGCACAGCCAAATCCAGCCTCTTCTCCTGGCTGGCTGGAGAAGAAGGTTGCACAGCCACAGCCACGGATACAGCTTCACTTGTGGAGCTAGATGGCAATGATGGTGGTGAGGCAGGTGAGCTATCGTTAACCTCCGGCTCCGGCTGCACGTCAACATTGCTAACGTTAGCGCTCGATTTCAAGGACGATGTATGACCAAAAAAACGGTCTAATTTTGTCAGTTTAGCTGTTACATCTCCTTGTTCTCTCTTGTCCTTTCTCTTTTGAGCGCTGCTCTTGTGCTTTGGTTTGCTGTACATTATAAATGCAAGCCATTACATTTTTTATATTGCTACCGAACTTGCTGCTGCTAGCTACATTACAGGTTGATTAAACGGTTCGCTCGTCGCGCAAGGTATCACATGACATGAAAGGGAGCAAGGTCATTGGACAGACAAATTACAAATTAATTTAGGTTGCTTGGTTACTTTGAAGACTGCGTGAACCGGTCAATGCCATTGGGGCCGGCTGTACCGTCGATAGTTACGCCACTGCGTGCAACACTTACAGTGTCACATACTGTATGCAGAAGTATTATTTTAAGCAACACATTAGGTTGAGGAAACACTCGAGTCAAATGTAATTAAAGTCAGATCCACTCGTGTCTTAGACGGGGCATTGATATCATAAGCCTGTTAATACGCATTCAAACACTAATAGTTCACTTTTCATTCAGGAAGTATGATGCTGCGCTGTCAGTACGCTTCTCCATGTTTGTGATTGGTCAAATGTTGCTAACCCCGCCCCTTTCATGTGAACGCGCACTCAGCCGGACAGAGAAACCCTGGCTTGATTTACCGAGTTGATAACCAGCATCGTCGGGCCGCTTAGTGAGATCGCGTTTGTTTTGGATTAGGTAAGCCGGGTAACTCAAACATATCCAGGTTATGTTGAACTGGATTCGTAGTACAGGCCTCTGGTTCTGATTAGTTTAGCTAAGATGAGTTTGAATTATGTCACATCATTACATTAGTTTTACAGTATGTGATGCTATTAAATCTTAAATTATATTTCCAGTTCAGAGTTTAATTGCTTTAATTTAATTTGATCTGGTTTCTTGATCTCTTGAATCTGGTCATATGATGTTCCTCTATTTCATTTCTATGGCACGGCACTTTTCTTGTTTCTTCATCAGTTATCTTGGTAAGAGCCTGGCCTCTTCAATGGGAAATTTACAGTATTTCCACATGTGATTTGTAGCACTCTGTTCCTCGTAATTTGAGTTTTCTACAAGGATAGTTTACGTGAGTGGAGAATCATTCCATTTTCCCACCAAGTCAGACCTCTGCTCTACATTTTTCAAATCGTTCTCTCACACCCCCTCCTCCCTCCATCTGTTTCTAATCAAGACTCACTCCCAAGTCTGAGATACACTTCTCCCTGAAGAGGGGACTCACACAGAGGAATGGTGAAGTTGTCTGTATAGAGGACAGTAAGAGACGGATTCAACAGAGTGCTGCACAAGAGAACACGCCGTCGTTGTTGTTATAATGAAACTGCACAGGAAGCTACACAACACATGTCTAAATGTTTACCCCATTAGATGCTCACATACAGTTTTAATTTTAGTTTATGTGGTTGTAAATCTTAAATATTAAGTATGACAGGAAAAAAAGCTTAAAACTCACAATCTGCTTGCTCCTTAACGGCCATCCAGCACTGGAATATGCTTCCAGCTGAGCTTAAAATTGTTCACAAACTGTCCCTCTTTTTCCCACTGTGCAAAACATTTTAGTAGCCAGTCTTGCCAACATTAATTTAACTGTAATCGAGATGTTAGTTTTAATGAATTGTAGTACTGTACTGATAAATGTGCCAGTATTTTTATTATACATCTGTATTTTGATCGGTGTGATAGACAATAAGCAATGTTTTTAGTGTTTGTTGATTATTATATGTGTAAGAATCAACTGCAAGGACTGCAGTTGATTCTAATAACTTTTTTCACCGCTGATAAAAAGCCAAGGCTTTAAGGTCGAGATGTGTAATATCAGATGTTATCATCTTATTTACCTTTTGTGATCAATCTTGCTCTGCAAACATTTGGATTTGTCATAGCAGGAAATCCACAGTTAGAGTTTGCAGTTGGGTGTAGTGAGCCATGTATTTGAACTAGATGCAGATCTCTTTGAATAACTTGCAAACTTGTCGCCTATACTTAGACCATTAATTATTACACCTGTATTTTTTTACTTTAAGTTTAAGTCATCAATAAGTTCAGATGTTGTACTGTGTAAAGGCATCAGTAAGGGACAAAGTACTTATCACATCATCTGATATTACCTTTTTAGCTGTCACCTTTTACCTTTTCTTACCTCTTCTGAAAGCTTTTGAAACATTTTGAAACCGACTTTTACGCCTTGTTTTCTACAAACTACTTTATTTACTTTTGGGTGTAAAACAGAGTGCAGCACTAATGGCCATTTGTACAATTCATCATGTGGAAACAACAAACATTAGAGGCTAACCGCAGGCTTTCCCCCCCAACATTTTGGTGATGCAATCAGAACAGACGGTAAAACTTAAACCTTTTGATCCACCACATTGATATGAAATCCAGTGCTATATTGGTTTGAATCCAACTAAAAGGCAAGGGACAACTTTGTATCAATAGGGAATTACATATCTGAGCAGACAAATATGCAGAGTTCATCAAGGCTCCATCCTGGGGCCTCTTCTCTTTAACGTCTACAGTACATTAGGGATGTTAAGATTCACCGATTCGCATCGGTGCACCGGCATAAACGTTCAAAATGCGAGTGCACCGATTGAAAGAGTGCGCAGTTTGGGTTGAACTTGCGATGCATCAATTGTAGCGTCTTTGCATCGGTAAAAAAACAATTCATTCATATAATATCCCCTCATCCTGTCAGCACTCAGCAGAGACGATCGTTGATCTCTGCTTCGCACTACGGAGGCAGAGAGTCTCAGTTATCAATACCTACAAATCAAATGTTTGGCAACAGTTCGGATTTTTCAAGAAAGACGGACAACTTGAAAAATCGCAAGCAAATTGTAAACGATGCCGAGCCGCTTTAAAGTACACAAGTAGTACGAGGAACTTAGCGACGCACATAAAGAGGCGACATGGGGTCTGCGGCTGAAAAGAGAAACCTGATAGTTAGACATATGAGTTAAATGGGGACGGGTGGCGCAGTGGTCTGTGCATCTGATCATCAGATCAAGGGGGGTGCTGGGGAACTCCAGTTTGAAACCCGCTCCTGCCGCCACTGCGTCAGGCCGTTGTGTCCTTGGGCAAGACACTTCACCCGGATTTGCTCCTGTGGGTAATGTCCACAGTACATGTATAATACCAATGTGTACCTGTAAAAGCGCCTCGATGACTTTGAGGCGTGAAGATGGACGGTGTGGCGCAGGGCGCTGTGCAATGATCATCAGATCAAAGGGTGAAACCCGCCGGTGCTGCGTCTGTAAAGCCGTTGTGTCCTTGGGCAAGACACTTCACCTGAACTTGCTCCTGTGGGTATTGTCCACAGTGACCATTGCATGTATGATATGTGTAATGTGTATTTGTAAAGCGCTTTGAGCATCTGGAAAAGCGCTATAATAAATGTAAGGAATTATTAATTATTAATCACTCAGTGAGGTGTTCTGTCAGAGAGAGTGGTGTTTAGTTTACAGCAGCCTGTGACTGCCAACAATAGTTGAAATGTCTTCCTCACTGTAAGCAGTTATGAAAGACCTGTTTGTGAAAGGTTATTTGTATTCTTTATTGTTCCTATAGAAACCATAATGTTGAATCTAATCTAATCTAATCGTATCGAACTGTTTCGCAACAGGGGTGAATCGTATCGTATCGCATTGCCCGGTGCTTCAAATGTACCGTTAATGTATCGTATCGTTGGCAACGTGCAAATGCACTGTAACTTTCTATTTAAGTTGTTTGATTTGTATTCTCTTTGCTTTTTAATGAATATTAAATGTAATTAAATTGAATTCTATAATGTGTTTGTTTTGCATGTCTTAATGCTTTTTTTTGTTTTTGTGAAGCACTTTAAATGGTCTTGTTGTTTAAATGTGCTTTATAAATAAACTGACCTTGCGTTATACACTATATGTAGATGAACCGTTTTAATGTAGCCTCAGTTTGAATTAGTTGGAAGGGTGCTCCCTTGAGATGTAGTATCTCACTATCTCTGCCTGACCTGTCATGCTGGGTGTTCATGTTCTGTGTTCCTGTTGCAAAGAAACATCATTGTAATCCCAGATATAACAGTGAGGAGGTGTTTGTTGTGATGGAGTTTATAGTTTTCTCTGGTATGTATGGAGAGTGTAAGGAGACACCCAGACTCTGCTCTCTGACCTCGCTGCCATGCCCCCCCCCCTCTGCTCTGATCCTCGCTCAACACAAGCTGCAGCCTGAGTAGTGAGGGGCTTTTCAACATTTAATATGTTATTAATGAATTTTCATGTTGGGAGAAAAAGTAAGATTAATGAGTTAGATTTTCAAGAAGTTGGACTGTAAGCTGTGATGGATGTTTGCTACAGTTTTACTCCTTGTTTTTATTACACACATGTTGGGCTTACAGTTTAAATCTCTTGTTTTTAGTTATGTGTTTCCATGTGCGATAATATATATCCTTTAGAAACGACCCAAACTACAAAACTACTACTACCACTGTAGTGGTGGCAAAGCCTTGTTGTGCAACATGAAGTATGATCTTGTGATGTTCACACTGCTGTATCGCTCAGCTGACAGAGCTTCAGATCACATGCATGAATACGTTTACAAAGAAGACCGGACAAACCATTCCTTAGCAGAAGAGTCAGGAATACAGTGCCGCTGCTATGCACCCTCTAGATCACTGACTTACTAGTCAGCCTGGCTGTGAGTGATCTCTGGTGTTACACCAGGTCTTTGCTGAGAATACCAATGTGCAGTTGGCCAAACATGGAGAAGGAAAAGTGCTCTCCGTCTCAGTGAGCTGGGGAAGTAAACACATCGTGGCTCAGCTAAGCCCAACATCTGCTTTCTGGTGGTTAGTGTGTCTTTGACATTGCATGAAAATGTTATATAAAGGATGAAATTGAACCCAGCAGTGCATAACAGCTTTAGTCTTTAGTTTCTTCCAACAGAGCACAGGTATAAGAAAAAAGAAAACAGGGCTAAAGCAGGTTGAATCTGTTAGCGTTGAACAATAACCTTTTCATTTAGAGAAATACTGTATATTGTGATGCTCTATTAAACAGATTTTGCTTTGAAAGTCCAACTGAGAGTACAATTAGAATTTAGCTAAGATCAGACATAAGACTTCCAGAGGGACTGACTGACAGTAGATGGTTACTTGGCCCAATCTGTGTTTTTAGCAACCCCTATGTTCCTAAATGTTGTTCAAATCCTGTATTTCCTTACACAAAAGGGGAAGAGAATTCATGTAATTTGGACTATGACCCTGGCTCTGTCTAAAAAGTAAATATAGAACTGCCTGGGGCCTTGTTGTGCTCGTGTATGACATTTCTGACATCCATAACTGGAATGTGGCAACCTGTTTATTAGTCACTTGAGACATTTAACTTCCACATGGTCCTATGGGCTAGAACGACATAACTGGGACGTATTAGGAGCTGCCTATGACATGGTCTTTGTGGTTGAGTCACCGCTGTTTTTGGACCTTCACTTGGCTTATTTGGTTTAGCATGTGGCCCTTACAGTGAGCAGAGCTTCAGATCATAGGAGAATAGCCTCTGACAATACATCCTTTGTACTGGAAGTGACCCGCTCAGGCACTTAAGAGCCTCTCACAATATCGATAAATATAGCAGCTTTTCATGGTCTGACCTTGGAAAACAAGCAGAAAGCTCAAGTCTGGGGCTGCGAGGTGGAGCAGGGATATCAGAGCAGCTGCTTCTTTTCTTCCTGCAGGGTGCAGAGTGAGTGTTGAAGCTTTAGACCAGGGCTTCTCAAACTCCGGACCATGGTCCGAATCGGGACCGAACTGCAAATCAATCCGGACCAAAACCTGTGTCCCATTATAACAAATACAAATTATACAAAATAAAAAATGCTGTCTTTTGAGCCCAAGGTGAAAGGGTGCCACGGACCTGCAAATGGATACAGGGAGCTACCACTCAATCTGACTGGGTCAGTCATGGGAGATATTTGGATGGGTGCACTGTCTGCCTCAGACAGAAGCCCTCTGTTGCCTCTGTCTGTCCTTCTTTCTATTCTCTCTCCCCCTCTCACTCTTTCTCTCAGTTTCCAGGCTTCCCATCTGTATGTGATTTAGGCACGGGCTCAGGGGAGAGGCAAGTTCGCTAGGGGAGAGGAATCAGGGCAGGGAGGGAGGGAGAGAGGGAGGGAGAGAAAGGGAGGAAGTCCACACAAGTTTGTTTCACTGGCCGGCTGAGACTGTATCTGGAGGTCGGAGCAGAGGAAAAGTGAAGCCAACGGGTGCAGCAGAGCGAGAGGAGCTGCCCAGAAGACTCTGACAGGGACAGGCAGAGAGGGACCAGTGCTCCACTGGGCAAACACACAAATATGGCTGCTAGATCTCTGTTCTGCCTTCTCTGCATTCTATCAGGGATTGCCTATCCAGCGTCTGCCGCCAGGCTTGGGGAACAGCAGCAGACATTCCCGAATGTAAGACAGATTTGCTTAAATCTCTTTTTGGCTACTAAACTGTGCATGTTATGTTTAGTTTCACAACTTTTGTACCTACTGCACATGTGTAAGGCTGATGATCGTGTACAAAGGTTAGGGTACAAACTGTAACAGATGAGGCAGGTTTGAGGGTGATGAGTTATGGTTGTCTATAGAGCTCGGTCCTGCTTGTGTTCATACGTGTGTGTTTGTGTCATCAGACGTAGCCCAAGGCTAAAGCGCTGAAGTGCTCTGAGTTACTATCTCCACCACTGTCATGCCCCCCCCCCCACCCACCCCTCCCTGGCAGTTCCCTAATAGAAACCAGCTGCCAAATGTTGAGCAACCTCCGGGAGAGAGACAGAGAGCACAATAGACAGTAAGGGCATGAGAAGCCTCACTATGCCAAAGTTCATCTATTTTGATTTAAAATTATATTCTGCTCAATTTTCATTAAATGAAATCCATGTTGGTCATACTGTATTGAGGGCCAATGTTTTTTTCTGTAAACAATATATTTACAATCTGTAATGGTCTCCCCATAAAGCAGTTTCATTGTTGCTGGTACAGTTTATCTGCACCAGGTATATCATTTGCTTTTCCCAAAATCTTACCATAACAATAATTAATTTGCCATAACCACATTTAGAAATCAAGAATTTAAAAGCACTGATGTTAATGTTAAACAACTGTATTTGATGGTAATCTGGGGTTTTGCAGAGTGGAACACGATTGATTATCTTCTCTATCAACACATTTGATATCATTTACTCAATCTGGGAATAACATTCTTAATGTTTCAATTCACAACACCATCAGATGTGTGACACAATTATAATAAGCCAATGCTGACAATAGGTTAGCCTTTATTGAACAGTTGTGATGTCATCTAAGTCTTCCCTGCTGCACAGGTTTTTAAATCTACACTAACGACTCACTTCTTCTCCCTGGCCTTCTAGTCTGAGCGGAGTACGACTCCTGACATTTCCCTGTGTTTGATTTTTACATTTGCTGTTGTCATTTATTGTCTTCGGTTTGCTATCGCAGTAAAGTGTTTTTATTGCATGTACAGCATTTTGGCTCGACCAAAAATCGTTTTTAAAATGTGCTATATAAATAAAACTTGATTTGATTTACAGTGCTAGCTGTCTGTAGCTGCTAGCACCCCATGTCAGGCCATGGTCCAAACTACATCCATTTACACAAATGTTCCCGTACACCGAGACTGTAATTATGTGGCTGCTTTGAAGGTTTTTGGGGTTGATTTGAACCCATTGGTACATAGAAGTGATCCAGAGAGCCACGACGATCCTCTGTATAGTGACTTCTCAAACTGATAGAGTACAATCAGTGAATAGACACAACCTGGGAAAATGTCTCGAGAATGGAGACTTATTTAAGGCCCAAACTTGGCAGTGCTACAAGTACAATTTAAACATTTATTTCTTATTTAATTTATTGTGTAAGTGTTTATTTCTCGCTGTGTGAGCTTTCTTTGTTGAGGGTCCCCTGAGAGGGGCCCCTGCAGCCAGACTGTCTGTGCACAGTTACTGAGGATGAGATTCTCATGACCCTGACTCTGTCCTGTTCTCAGGAAGTTCGGAGGAGTAAGCATGACTTCATCCAGGGTCTGAACCTCTCCTCGATGTCAAAACAAATACAGCAGCAGCTTCAGTCAGGACGCAGAGAGGAAATGAAATACAAGCTTTAACATTAATCCACTTCATTTTCCCAGTCTGGCAGAATGATGTCGGCAGGCAAATGGACATTAAACTGAACACATTTGAAACTGATCTTTATAACACACACACACACACACACACACACACACACACACACACACACACACACACACACACACACACACACACACACACACACACACACACACACACACACACACACACACACACACACACACACTTACAGTTTTGGGGCAGAGTGAGTGTTGACTTTGGAAAGCACTGAGAGACAAATCCTGTTTTTGAGCTGCATGTGTTTGGCTGTGTATCGCAGAGATAGAGCCGTATAGTATCTTGAAGCATTCAGTCAACACACAGGAAATGTACTGATTCCTGGAAGGGAAGAAGCCGCTTCACATGAAAACAGGGAGAGGCTAACATGTTGAATGTCATCTTTGTTCTCTACTGTAGTTAGGGCAGTGGGATGGCCACAGAAATACTTCACACCTCATAGCTGGCGAAGGCTGCAAATGTCAATTTCTTTAATTCTCAGAATGTTAAGCGGTATTGAAATGAGCACAATGGTTAACATTCCTATTCTCATTTTCAGATTCCACTAACCCCAGGGAAACAGGGCTCTTGTCAAAACATTTGCTGTCTTTTTAAGATAAGAGTATATCAACTTGTGGGTAGTTTCTGGGCTTTATAAAGAATATGTAACCTCGCCCTAAAAACGGAGGAGGGTCAGCTAGCCTGGCTCAAAGTTAAACTATGGCTATTGACATCTCTAAAGTTCACTGAGGATGTTTCTCCCACACTAGTGGCCATATCAAGGAGGGCAATATGGAGTAGTGTTGCACGGTGTACCCATACTTGAAAGGTACCGCGATACCCTGCCGTTAAAAACGTTACGATTCCTCCGTTTCATTAGTATCGGTACTTTAAGAATGGCGGGGAAAAGTACTCCGGTGAGAAAGCGCCGATGTAATAAGAGTCGTGTGTGTTCAGCGCTCTGCTGCCACTCCCTGCACTGCAGCCGTGCCTGCACCCTCCCCTCTCAAGCACGCTCTAAGTGCCTCCCCTCTCAAGCACGCTCTAAGTGCCTCCCCTCTCTCGTGCACGCTCTAGCTGCCAGAGCATGTGAGAAAACGAGATGCATGGCTGCAAGTGGGAGTGCGACTGCCGCTGCGCCTCGACTTGTTGACAAAAAAGACGCCAGAAGCGAAATGTGGAAGTATTTGAGCTATATCTCTGACAGTGAGGGCAAGCCTACGGACACCACAAGGCCTGTCTGTAAGACATGTTTTAGATCCCTGCAAACCAAGGGAGCCAACACATCAAACTTGGCTAAGCACCTCGCCAACCGGCATCCAGAGCTGTTTAAAGAATTTACAGACAGACAGGTTAGCGAATGTGATAGATAACATAATTACATCATGCTCAAGCCCTCAAATCTAAGTCAAACCAGTGTAATTTATTTTGCAATTAATGACAATGATAACTGTCTAATATGGCTATCTTTTTAGCTAACTTACCAATGTGGTTATGGTTCTGGTGTGAAATAAAGCACAATAATTACATTTAAGACGGTTTCCCTTTTTTTAAGAAAAGTATCGAAAAAGAATCGGAATTCTTGACTTGGTATCGGTATCGAAACCAAAATGTTGGTATCGTGACAACACTAATATGGAGTGAACGATTAATCAAAAATCTCAGCTAAGCTAGATTCATACAGACGTAAAAAAAAAGGTAGTTTTTTTCTGACAAGGAGGAAAACAGAAAGAAATAGGCTTATGTTCAAACAACATTTCAGTCACAATCAAATGACATATTTTACTCTCAATGTCACTTTCAATGTATGTTAGAAGAAAAAGAAACATGATAATGCATCAATACATTTAAACCTTACACTGTGTCCATGGCTTTCTCCTTAGCAAATATCGTTGTACACACCAGTACAGAGTAACATAAGCATTCATTTAGAGCTGTCTCCAAACATGCAACACTTTTAGCTCAGTGTGTCACGTTTACAGGTACGGATTTGAACCCAATAGCACGACACAGATACAAGCAGTGTTCAAAAGGTTCGGTTTATTCAGGTCAAGGACAGGCCGGGTTATAACCAGGAAATCCAACAGTCAGGAACACAAATCCAATCAGGGGGCAGGCAGAACAGGGCTCAGAACCAGGAGATCCCTCAGACAGGCAAACAAATCCAATAAAGGGGGCAGGCAGGAAACTCCAGGTCCAAAATCAGGCAGGCAGGGTCAAAACCGGGCAGAACACATAACTAGGCAAATATAATAGGAAACGCTGGAGAGCTTGGCAAAACACACAAGACAATCTGGTAGAGGACAAGTGACAGTGAGGTGGTATATAAACTGTGGAGTTAATGAGTGTTATGCCCGGCTCGTAGGCCACAACGGAAAGATAACAAAACGTACACGAGTTTCCAAAAGCCACGGCACATTTATTGCGGCTGTTAAATATAATGTACAAAATAGATGGACGAGGGGAGAGGATCGCCGTGTTACTCCTCATGCGGCCGGCTTGGAGAGAGTCAGGGGCCCCCGTGACTCCGGGCAGCTGGGCTTAATAGCACCTCGGCGCCGGCCAGGTGTCCGCGATTGCGCTGATTGGCCTCTTCAGCTCCACCCCACCGTAAGACCTGTAACACACAGGCTCTGGGGCCGTCACATGAGGGAATGAGTATCAGGTGAGGTGGAGGGCTGGGGAGACCAGGTGATGGGAGTGAGCTGATTGGAGGAAGGCGGGATCTGAAATGACAGGAGAGTTATAATATTTCAAACCAAAAACAACTATAAATGTGTCGAACTTGTGACAGAGTGTGAGTCTCCAACAGGCCGGTGTCTGTCTGCTGTTTGTTGCTGAGCACTGTGTACAGTGTCTTCGTCAATGCTTTTTCCATTAACGTAGCTGGAAAGGGCTGGGTGGATGGATGTTGTTTATCAAATAGTTAAAATGCATCTACAATTGCACATCTTACATTTCTGTTGATGATCAGGTTAAATAATGGACACCATCTTACTTGTTCACAGGAGTTTAAAATAATATTTTAAACTTCAGACAGAGCTGCGCTCATTCTTTCATTCCCGTTTTATTCCAGTCTTTGTGCTATAGGTGTAAGTCTAAGCTTCATAGTTGTTGACAGACATTAGATGAATCAATCTTCTCATCTCACTCTTTGAAAGTAAATGACAGAGCATATTTGCCAAAATGTTGAACTATTCCTTTCTGTGGTGGAGCCCAAATCATAAACGCAAATGATCGCAACGTGAAGTCATCCAAACTTGGGCAGGAAACTGTTACTCCACATCTTACTGTGTTTATACTGATGCCATTCCTCTCATTTTTAGAGGAGTCTAGAGAGTTCATGTCATATCTCAAGACCACCAGCTGCCTGTCTGCTAACGCTGGGCCCTGTGCACACACTGCAGCTGTTTGAACCATCACTGACTGTCACACAGCTAATAGGCCTAAACAAGTAGCTTTACAAATGGGAAGCAGCTCGGGATCTCAGGGGTTTCACATAAACCTGTGGGTCATTAATCCTGATGGCTTGGACTACCATTTGGAGCCAAATGTTCCATCTGTTTTTCTGTGGGCACCAACACATTTTAAATTCATTAGCTGCAGTTTCAGGATGTGTTTACATGGAAGTTTGCCACATTGAATATGTACAGTATAAGATAATGATGAAGAGCCCATGGTCCATTTTTAGTTGGCCTGAAGCTAATTCTAAAAGTATAATGGAATTTGGCCCACACATGACACTTGACTTATATTGTACTTCTTAAATACATATGTATAAATATATTACATAGTATTCATGTGTTTATAAGCAGCAGCCGCAGATGAAATGTATTTATTTAAAAGTAGTTTGATTAAACCACTCAGTCCCACAACGCCACCCCGGGAATTTCACCCAGGGAAATAGAACAAGTTTTAAGTCACTAACACACACAGGTTCATATACTCATGACGTGTTTCAATTATCAAAAATAGAACAGTTTATTTTGTACAATAGTTAAAATGAAATTGAAAACAGTCACAGGGCTATACTGTTAGAGATTTAAAGGGATATCTGGTCCGCTTTTCAAATCAGGTTCAAATTTACCTGCACGTGAGCCAGCCAGAGGAAAGAGGCTGAACACCGCGTGTGTGTCTGTGTTTATACTCTTTGACAATGGGAGGAGTTATCAGATCCTCCCATTTGGACCTCCTTGATTGGCAGCCCCAAATATCCCTAACACCTTAGACCTTAGGTTTCCCCAATCACTGTAGCTAGATCTAAGTTGAATGCAACTCAAGACATGCTCTCACCTTCCCCCATCTTCCTTTGTCCTCAAAAACACATGTCAACAGGCCCCAAATCCAGCTCACAGTTTTACCCAAATTATTCCCATTTTAAGCTTATCCATAGTTTGCTAACATGAATAAATACAAATATTTCACTACAAATCCCCCTTTTTATCTCCTTCTCCAGAGATAAACTTAGACAAGGCATTTTGAAAGATACCCACTGTCATTCTTTTCTACTGTGTCCGTCCCCCAAACATTGTATAAATCCATCCGAAGCTGGTATTTAGAGTACTAGAAACCTTCATGGAGACAGAACACCACTTTCCATGGCAGTGAAGGAACCATGAGGGGGCAGCTGAGTGCTAGAATCATCAGCCCCCCCCCCCCCCCCCCCTCGGAGAAATAGCCCACAAGGACAGCTAATAAGGAGGGGGAGATGCGGCTTTCCCTTCACGGGTGGAACTGATCATAGAGAAGTAGACTCCTCTACTGCCTCGACAAGTCCCCTGTGCCGTCCTGGCTTGCCGTGTCTTTGTCCCCCCGATCCGCTGACAGCAGCTTCTGGGCTGCCTGCTAGAGAGATGTCTTCCTCCTCCTCCTCCTCCGGCCCGCTGATGGCAGCTTCCGGGTCGATGCTGTAGAGATGTCTTCCCGATCCTCCTTCTCCGGCCCGCTGATGGCGGCTTCCGGGTCGATGCTGTAGAGATGTCTTCCCGATCCTCCTTCTCCGGCCCGCTGATGATGCCTCCCGGGTCGTCTGCTGTAAGGATGTCTCCAGGGTCCTGCTCCTCCAGTCCGCTGCTTCCGAGTAGTCCACGTCTGCCAGGGCCACGTCCGTCCTGATGTCGTCCCCTGGTCCTAGCAGGTGGTTTCCCCGCCGCACACTGGCTCCCGTGGTACGAGCTGTCCCCCTTTTCTCCCAGGCAGACGGCATAAGAGGTCCGCTGGGTCACTCGGTCGGGGCCGGAGAGCCTGGGGTTGAGCCACTTTGTCCTGATGACCTTCAGCCAGACGAACTCTGCTGTGTCGGCCTCGTGCTTCTCGGGTCCCCCTTTTGGCGCCAGCAACCTGTGTGGAGAAATCTGATACAACTCCCTCAAGCCTACGCTCAGCTGTTTTGACCCACTTGGAGCCTGTTGGTGGGGTGTCTTGAAACAACAGCCGTCTGTGAACAGGTTTTCTAAATTAATTGTAGACCTCCTATCTGCCAGTGCAGCTTCAGAATCTTAATACTTGGATTGTGCCAACTAAATAAGAACCTCAACATCTTTAGGTAAACTAAATAACATATTTCAATAGCTCTGAATTTCTGGCAAGCATCCGTGTTTATTTTTAAATGAAATCCTATTTAAAATCCAAATATAATATGAACTGCTAATGTTTCTGGTAAAGAAACACACTAATGTTATGGATTCAAAAACAACCAAAATCACGATACTAACAAAGTGAATGATTTCCTGGTGATACTGCTTCTACCTGTCAGTGCTTAGATATTATCAAGCTGAAAAAATGAATACAGAATTCCAACAAACTGTCATCAAATGTCTTTCTATTATAAATTTAGATGAAATGTATATCCCCATAATGACCTAAACAATAAAGTCTATGGCTTTTACTTCTTTACCAGGCTAGTTACATGATGTTGTCTAAATTAAATTCTGTCTCAATACACTACTATGTTTTAGCTTTCACTGTAATATGTTCTTTCTACATTTCAAACCTCAGTTACTCTAATGTCTGTTAAACTATTACAAAATTGTTTCATTATCACAGGTCAACTTCTTCGGTTTCACAGTAGCCCCTTGGCCACTGATTCTGTGTTACCTGTTATAATTCAAATCAATATTTAGAAACATCTCAACATTCATCAAACAGTATCTTATCCCCAGATATGGAGCAGGTTAATTACATTCAATGCTCAGTTTGAACATCTGGGTTGGGGCGGAAGGTTTCTGTCAATCCTTAAAAGAAAACATTTAAATTGTGAATTTTACAGCCATGTTGACATTTATACATTATACACACTCCCCCCTTTTTACACATGAAATCATGTGTAACAAAACCCTGTAATGGGAGGGGAACAAAAACTGTCAGGTAATTGGTTAGGGACATAACGGACATTATTTACAATTTGACATCCATTATCATTATTTCCACAGTAAACACTTCAGTGAAAAGAAGTGTTCCTCTCCGTCCTTCAGGCCTAAAAGAAACAGAATCTTCAGATTTTAGTTTGACATTTGCAAACCGCCAACTCATGTGAGAGTAAAATATAACCGGGTCACATGTGTGGTTTCCCCTTTTTGTGGAATTTTTAGGAAACCTCTCGTTTCCCTTGGAGCACCAAAATAATATGTTAGTCCAAAAACATGCTTGGTTGGTTATTGTTTTAGAATCATGCAGTTACACTGATCACATGCCGGCATTCATTCACACTCACACTGTCTGGTTGTCATGTCAAGTTTGGTCAGCTTCACCCCAGAGTCAGTCATCCACAGTGCCTTGTCAAGTTACACTGTCGGTCAGGGTCAAAGGTCAGTTGGTCTCCGTCTTTTTTGGCCATGTGTCGTGCTCTGCAGAGACTTTGACATTTCAGCATAGGCCAGTATCCTTTGTCTACAAAAATATGTCACGATTTCAACTATGATTTTCAAGATGATTCTCACTTGTCATTGGGACTTCTGCCTCCCACTTTTCCTGAAACTTGGTACAAAACTCACTTCCTTCGAGTACTACTACTACTGCAATCCATTTACACCTAATTAATATTAAAATGTCTAATGATCTATTTCAGAAACTTGTGTACATAACTATTATCTTGAGTCAAAACATTACTAGGATCTGTGTCGCTCTGCATTTCATAGCTCATTATACTCATTTATCTTTAATTCTGGTCTACTTAAAAAACAATGTTAAACTCTTTAGCAGTGTGTGGAACCTTGGGTGTCCGAACATACAACAATTACTCCCATCTTTATCAAGGATGGTAATAACTATGCCACAATGGTGAAATCAACACTTTAGATTGGAATTTTATATGTGGCTTGGCACCAGCTCTCCCTTTAACATTATTAATCCAAATAAAGATTTGTCTTATAGAGCGGTTCCTAAAACTATCCTTTTAATGGTGATCAATATTGTAACCAATGAGATCGCTACTTTATTCACACGTGAATAAAAATCTCTTAAAGAATGATTTGTTAACATGATGAAAATATTGAAGAATATAGTTCTACTCTGTCAGTGTGTTTTAGGATGATTATCATTTTACTTTAATAGTTTCCTCTTTACTGCTATTTTTAATTTACCAATTGATTAATAAATCTTTCTGTCTTTACGTATTTATGAAGTTAATTCAAGTTATTTAAATGTGCGTTTTGTGAATAAGTGTGTTTATGTGTAACTCACTCATTCCCGTTCTCCTTTTCTCCTCCCCTGGTTTTCTCAAGCCGTGACCCCGGCCTCCTCACTTCTAATCGACCATGCCAACTCCTCTGATTCTGTCTTCTCTTCAGTCCCTCAGCTTTTGAAACCATCCGCTGTAACTTTTTCAGGCAGCCATTGGCCCAGTTACATCTGCAGCCCCATCATGCCACTGTTGTTGCACTCCTCCTTTACAGTCTCTCTGCTGTTTTTATGGAGGGCGAATTCTGCTCTCATGTCCTGTCTGAGGGGCTGATGAGAGTATCTCTCTGTATGTCAGCATGCTGTTTGGTTCTGGATGCCACAGGTGGAGATAGTTCTGGCTGCAGTCTTGATGTAGTCTTGTTGTTGTTGTTGGTTCAGCTCTGGTTCTCTGTCTGTACGATGGAGAAGGAGGAGTCTCCTGTTGGGTTAGGTCTTTTGTCTGCTTGGAGGGTCGGGATCGAAGCCTTTCTAACTCAGAGGGGGAGTCCAGGTCTCGGGACGCATTACCTATAAGAAGTCTAGCACACTGATGTTAAATAAATCCAACCCTTTCCACTCTGTCTCTTTCTAATCATACTATCTGTCTTAGTTGTTAAATGCCATCTAAACAACATAATTAATGTCTACTAATGATATTACAAAAACTCACTCCAAAAATTGTTTCATCCATTGTTACATATTTACCCAACACAACTCTGAAATACTTACATGTTTCCAGCATCACATATTCCACACACTATGAAAGAACATCTCCATATCTTCTCTCATTTTAAATCCCACTGTTACTTCGAACAATAGTAAACCTGCAGAGCACACCAATCGGATCACAGTAATGAAATTTGAATCAAGCGTAGGCCTATGTCTACTTTCTGAACATTTATTTATATTGTCTAAATTCCTTGTCTATGATGTGCAAACAGTTCGAGTGTAAAATGTGTTTTTCACAATGTATTTACACTCTACAGATTCTTGAGTTTACTCATCTCCTGGTGCTGTCGTTGTAAAAAATGTTCAATTCCTTATTGTTTTGTACCACTTTTCCAAAATCAGTTCTAATTAATATACTGGGCTATTGTCGTTGTTACTATTAACGTGCTTCCCGTCTTCAATACCGGCCAGCAATGTAATGAAAAATGTCAAGGGTGTGATACCCCCTTTCAGCCACTAGATGGCAGCAGCAGAAGCTTACAGATTAAACTCGAAGAAACCATATAAACATTTCAAGGGTGTGATACCCCCTTTCAGCCACTAGATGGCAGCAGCAGAAGTTTACAGACAAAGGGAAACGCTCTCCCTCGATTTAACATATAACAGACCTCTGGCTTTTAGCTTTCAGCCTTGGTCTGTTATTTAACCCCAGTTTTAAACACGCGACCCGATCTAAAATATCGTGTTTCCAGGTTTTTGTCGTGCAGGAATCAAACCTCGCAACCAACAAAACTGCACCGTCTCCACGCCACTCAGGAATAAACTACCTGCAGATCCGCGCCAAACTGCTCTATTTACGTTACGCAGGACTTTCCGTCTACCTGGCGATCAACGTTTACGTTTTGTATATAACTTTCCTAACATAGTAAAATATGCATTGTATATTCCATTTAAACTTTAAAAACATTGTGAAACGCCTACAGACAATCCTAAAGTTTTAGCGTATCCAATTACAGACAGTCGAATTTCATAACAGGCGTCTGCGTACCAACCTGCCGATTGTCTGAGATGTTTGAAAGCGTTTATTCCCGACCCATTCCGGTCATCTGGATTCTTCCTCAGCTTCGTTATATCTGGCACGTCAGGGGTCACCACTTTGTTAGAGATTTAAAGGGATATCTGGTCCGCTTTTCAAATCTCCGCACGTCCCTATCAAGCTGGTTAATACAGGAAGGAATCCAGAGCTACCAAGTAACCGTTACTTTAATGATAATATGACCATACAATACAATCAATACAGTACAAATTCAATACAGTTAATCTTTGGGATCCCGAATTTACCTGCACGTGAGCCATCCAGAGGAAAGAGGCTGAACACCGCGTGTGTGTCTGTGTTTATACTCTTTGACAATGGGAGGAGTTATCAGATCCTCCCATTTGGACCTCCTTGATTGGCAGCCCCAAATATCCCTAACACCTTAGACCTTAGGTTTCCCCAATCACTGTAGCTAGATATAAGTTGAATGCAACTCAAGACATGCTTTCACCTTCCCCCATCTTCCTTTGTCCTCAAAAACACATGTCAACAGGCCCCAAATCCAGCTCACAGTTTTACCCAAATTATTCCCATTTTAAGCTTATCCATAGTTTGCTAACATGAATAAATACAAACATTTCACTACAATACCCAAAGGAAAGAAAACAACTAATAAGGGGCTGAGGCTTACCAGTGGGGGATAGGGTCAACGAGTGAGTGGAGGGATCCCACAAAAACAAACATAAGGCACCCTAGCCACACGTGTTCCACACTCACAACCACACCTAGAACATCCAGAATCCCG
The DNA here is from genome assembly GCF_902827175.1 of Gymnodraco acuticeps. Taxonomy (NCBI): domain Eukaryota; kingdom Metazoa; phylum Chordata; class Actinopteri; order Perciformes; family Bathydraconidae; genus Gymnodraco; species Gymnodraco acuticeps. The sequence goes on along the minus strand of NW_022989984.1, from coordinate 55,811 downwards.
GGGGGGAGGGGAGCACAGCACACGGAAAGGGGGAACCACCACCCCGGACACCAACACCACCACCTTCAGCTCTCAGTAACTAAAACAGGGAAAAAAGGGAAAACTACGGAGCCCTGGAGGGCTCATAGAGAGAAAAATAAATAAAACGTGGCTTTCTTGTTTGCATGAGATACTTTCTCGTGCGCAGGCCGTGGCCTCAATTTAAATAAAACGAGGCTACGCTTTATTAATTTTTGCGCACAATATACTTTCTCGTTCGCACAAGATATTTTCTTATGGTAAAACACATCGAACTGCCCAATTATTACGCCATATTATTAGTTTTATGAAGAATATGTCCGGTCGCCAGGGAGTGTGTGTGTGTGTGTGTGTGTGTGTGTGTGTGTGTGTGTGGGCATTTGTTTATGATAGTGTCGTTCCTTCCGGTGCACTCCGGCAGGACTATAGCACTAAACCAGCTCCTTGAAAAAGAGCAGGTATACTGCCTTCCTCTGTCCTTAACTCCTGCCTATGTCAGGCTGATCAGGTCCGAGCTCTTTCACTCTCAGCTTTCCCTCCAGTGTCCTCCTCTCAAAGAGTGTTTCTTTAAGTGATTAAACATCATGTTCCTTCTACATATTCGCTATTTAGTTTTGATTACACTCCGTCTCCGTATAACTCTCTCTCATTCCAACGTCAATCACTCACTCTGCCGCTCCTGCTTACCCCTAGTTGTTGGCAGTGTCAACAGCTGCTTTGGGCGCAGTTTGGTGCGCCCCGAGCTGCTCCTATCTGTTGCATTGAAGAGCTGCTCCTATCTGTTGCATTGAAGAGGTGCGGACTGTGCATGCACCACTTATAACGAAAGTCAATGGGCAAAGATTCCTGCACCCCAAGCAGGAAACACGTGACTTATCAGTAACTTTAGACATCGCAAACACATTTTATCTATATTTTATCGTAGATTATACATTTAACTGACACCAACTTTATAATATGTACCTTGTTCATTAAAAACATTTTTTATAAAATTAAAGTATTTTTTAATGACAATATAGAATGTGGGAAGAGGTGGGGCGGCGCCCCTAGTGCCCCTATGGGCCGGCCGCCACTGGTACAGGTGATGATACTGCCGTCAGAAACACATTTTTTTCAGTGCAGCAAAACAGCAGCGGTTCTTTAGATTAATAATAAACACAGAAATATAATATTAGTATTAAGAAAAAGTGAGGTGAATGGACTGAATAAATCGCCATACATACCGATCAGGCTGAGAGGGGAGAGTCTCATGCTCTCTACTAGGGGTGTAACGGTATCCGTATTCGTCCCGTCACGGTTCGGTGCATGCAGTCACACCACGACGAATACGCATTTTTTACGAGTGTGAAAAAAGTCTGTCATTCAGGGCAGTATCCACTACACTATATATAATCCAGGCGGTATTGTGCCTAAAATCTGTTTGCCAGCTGCCCTTAAACAACAAATGAAGAAGAAGAAGAAACAACAAAACGAACAAAATACAAGAAGAAGAAAAGTTAGTATGGCGAGTTCAGATAACACACAGGAGCTAGAAGACCTACCTGCTTCTTTTAAATCAGCTGTGTGGGAACATTTCGGGTTCCCTGTGGACTAAAATAACGAGGGAGTACCAGTGGTGGATCGGACGAGGACGGTGTGCCGGTGTTGTGTCAAATGATGCACCCCCGTCGTGAAATGCACCCCCTGGCCTGCCGTAAAAAGCACCCCCCACAAAAAGATGCTTCTATTAATCCCACCCTCAAGCACTTTGGAGGGTATAGTTGTAGGACTAGTAGGCCTACCAATAAATGGAGCAAGTTTCATGTATGTGACACGTTTATTGTCAGAGAGAGCAAGGGGTGCATATTGTGGCAACCAGGCTGTTCATAAAAAGCACCCCCAAAAATAAAATGTTTCTATTAATCCCACCCTCAAGCACTTGATGTAAAAATAAACAATACATTGTAAAGCACAAGTACAAGCACAAGTATACAGACAGGACGTCACAATTAAATAAAAACATATATTAAAAAAAAAAAAACTGAAAAATAAGTGACGAATGAATGCAAAATCCAGGATTCGACAACCCAACCATCTAAAAGACAACATAGAATGCGGACTATACGTTCAAATGCGCGTTCCCGTGTCAAGGGGTGCATTTCACGACGGGGTGCATAATTTGACACAATACCGGCGTTGTTCGATAGCGGTGCGGTCTGCTAATGGTAACACAAGCCATGCTAAATCATATCAGAAGGCATCACCCAGATTTGGCAATCACCGGAGCCCGGCAAAAGACAACAGCAGTTCAACAGCTTATCCCCGCTGTTTTTAAGAAGCCAATAGACATGAGAGCCCAAAATAAATAACGGAAGCTTTTGGCAAAATTTAAATTTCTATGTACGGCCCTTATGCAATAGTAGAGGACCGCAGCTTTTACTGATTGTGATTGAAACACTTTCTTATTATTTATTTTGTAATATTTTCAAGACATTCTTTTTAGTTTTCCAGCTTATTGAACCTTTTTGTTTGACATCAGCCATTATAGATAATATGGCCATATGAGTGTGTGTGTTACTGTTTGTGGTTTGTTTTTAACTGTGTAATACAGTTAATTATTCAAAATGTTAGAGTTCCTTATTTTTAAACTGAAACTTGCACTACTGTTCAAAATAAATAAAAAACAAATCTAGAATTATGCATTTGGGACTTTTTTTTGTTTTTTCTTGTTGTACCGAACCGTGACCCCCAAACCGAGGTACATATACCGAACCGTGAATTCTGTGAACCGTTACACCCCTACTCTCTACGTTACGGCTGCTTGACAGGCGTAACAGGAAGACCCTCCGCTATGCAAGACAAAACGTGACTACATTTAAGTATGATGGAGAATTTGCGGAACTTTACCTGAAGCCAGCTACTCTCTTTCAACATACCTACGCCGGTGGCAGAAGCAAACACGGCAAGGACGGAAGTGGGCAGGTCTGGGCACCAACGAACAAGAGGCAGCCAGCTAGAAGCCTCTGCTCCTTTATAGGGTGCTCCCTGGTGGTGATAGGCTCACAAGAATATGCCTTACAATGGTGATTAGGACTCATCCTGCTACATAAGCAATCTGAGGCTTCTGTTTTATGGAATGAGCTGCAACACTTTTTGTAATAAAGTAAACCCTCTGGAGAGCTGTGATGGAGGCTGTTTTTTCTTCAACATATTCAAGTATCAAGAATAACTTACCTACATTTGATTGATTTTGCTAACTTACAAATTAACTTATGTGAGGGGCCCAGCCCTTCGTATGTGTTTCTGTATCTGGCCCTCAATGAAAGAGTTTGGACACCCTGCTGTAGAGCATGAGCATGTGTGTGTGTGCCCTATGGGTCAGGGGGTCTGCAGGAAGAATCGGTGCTGCTGTTCACGGGGTCTATCACATTAGCAAGCTACAGAAGCATGTCTTTGTGTCGGAGCCCATCTGTGGAAAAATCAAAGGAAATTGTGAATCATGGGTAACGCATACAGCACTGTACGCTTTCTGTTAGGCTGTGGAATGTTCTGGAGGCTTCAGTTAACTGAGTGGAACAAGGAGGTCAAACTATGGAGTTCCTACAGACTGCTATTGTACGCCTCATTGAATGGTTCTGTTTCAAGTGTTTAAAGATATTCAAAGGTCTGTGTGTGTGTGTGTGTGTGTGTGTGTGTGTGTGTGTGTGTGTGTGTGTGTGTGTGTGTGTGTGTGTGTGTGTGTGTGTGTGTGTGTGTGTGTGTGTGTGTGTGTGTGTGTGTGTGTGTGTGTGTGTGTGATTCATGGCTCTGACCTTTCATATCACACCATCCTGGTAAACAAACATCAGACAGGATGCAGCTTTTAAAACGTCATTCTGTAGAACACAAGCCAACTGGTGCCTGAAACATTATGTTAAATTGTAAAAACATCTCTATTTATCAGAACTATCAGGAATATTATTGGTATCAAAGGAGTAATCTCGTCATTTATTATGAACAACATTTAATGTACACAGAGGCTCTGCAGAGGGAGTAGTAAACTACTCTACTCAGGGAGAAGAAGTCCCAGAGCCCAAAGGATTTTAAAGACTTTATAAAAAATGTCTGTTCCCTCTACTTTACAGTGTAAAAAGGGATTTTTCCTGAGTGAGCGAAACCAGTGCTTTCCGTGTAACTGCAAAGGCCACGCAGACTCCTGTGAAGACATCACTGGTGTTTGCAGAGTAAGTTTCCCCACATTATTTATCTGTCCACATCACTGCATTCAACTTCATTTCCATAGCCAATGTTCTCTCTTCAGAACTGCAGGGATCACAGTACAGGAGATTTCTGTGAGATGTGTGAGGATGGCTACATGCTGGCCCCCAGCCGGGATGGAAGACACATCTGCCGCCCCTGCGCCTGCCCCCTGTCCCTTCCCTCCAATAAGTAAGCCCCTCTCATCTTGTTTGTACAGCCACAGTGCTGCGTGTTGGCAGTGTGTAACCTCTGAAATATCCCCCCCCCTGTGTGTGTGCAGCTTTGCAGTGCACTGTGACGGAGGAGCTGCCGTTCTGCGCTGCAAGTGCAAAGAGGGCTACGCTGGACATCTGTGTGAGAGGTCAGTGCTGGGGGGGTTCAAAACACCAACCAGCTCTCTGTGCATAATACAACACCAAATCTACAGATGACTGATTGAGGTTAACATAATAGTCTAGAAATGTTGCAAATTAATTAAACCCAAATCAAGAAACACTTGCAAACACAGAAACACTTGATGAATAAATACAAAAATTATGAATTATTCTATATTTTATTTTGTGTATTTTTTCATTTTTTTCTCAACCTGTCCTTTGTTAGACACAGTGATACTGAGTCATGTGTACACTTCCTCCATCAGGTGTACTCCAGGTTACTACGGCAAGCCCATGGAGGTTGGTAATTCCTGTAAGAGGTGCGACTGTAATGGCAACTCCGACCCTAACCTGATCTTCAGCGAGTGCCACAACGTGACGGGCCACTGCCAGCACTGCTGGGGTAACACCGGGGGGGCCAAGTGCGAAAGGTGTGCCCCCGGTTTCTACGGCGATGCCATCAGTGCCAAGAACTGCAGAGGTGGGGGCAACGAGTGAACTGCAAGATGTGTTTGAGATCCCATGTTGTGGCTTAAAGCTCTAAACACAGGATGACCTGGGACTTTTTTTCCAGGTTGAATTTAGCATATGACATCACATATATGTTCATATCTTTATTTTATTTCAGAATGATTACATAAACTGAAAAATCTGAAACGTTGACTTTAATTACATTTATTGTGTCAACAAATGTCACATAACTGTATTAGGTTAGTTGAAAGCAATAATATTTTTAACTTATTATTATTGCTTTTAACTAACCTAATACAGTTGTGTGAAATCAGTTGTCATTATACATTTAATAAAGGTAAAGTTTCAGATTTATTTTCAGTGTATGCAGCAAAAGTTAGACTTAGACTGTGGTGTCAACTGAAGATGTTCGATGGAAAAACCTGATGAGGTGAACATTCCGGATCAAGGATTAGCATATGCCTTTAGGCCCTGCCTGTCCAAAAATAACCCTGTCAGCAGTCTCTGACCTCTACTTTTCCCATCAGTGAATGTGCCCTGTGTGTGTCACAGATTGTGAGTGCAATGAATGTGGCACCTCCTCATGCGACGACAGGACAGGTGTGTGTCACTGCAAGCCGGGAGTCACAGGACGCCTCTGCGACCAGTGTGAGGTGAGAGAGACCACGTGACTGTACTTCCTGTTTGTTCACAGTAGCTCTTAATTCCATGGTTTTGGGCCGTCATTCATATGAGTGACAAAAACATTATTTCGGAATGCAAAATTCGACCCAGGGTAAGCACCATTTTTGGGGAGACGAATTATATAAACAGTAAAAGTTGGAAAGTAAATGCCTAAATTGTAAATGTTGAGAATAACATCTGCCTGCTTGCTGTAAAAATATCTAGTTTCAACAGTGGCGAGCCGTGACTTTTATACCTAGGCCATCTGACCCCGCACTCTATCTATCGATAAGATTTATGATTATTTTATCATGACTTTTTATCTTTTTTGATGACTTTTATCATTTTCGAATCATAAATCCAGTGGCGACTGGTCATTAGGGGCAAGTGGGGCACAGCCCCACCTATTGTCAGCAGAAAGTATTACAAATAATGATTACATAAAAATGCAAAAAAAAAAAAATATATATATATTTTAAGATCATGTTTAATCATCTGATTCGTCTGTACATTGCTGTTCTAGTCTGTGTTCTTCTAATTAGTGTCTACAGTGTGTGCCTATTGAGCTGTTTAGAGCCATGTGGGACAAAACCCGATCATGCCCCTCCCTCTCACTGTCTAAGTGAATGGTGACTGTAAAAATTACACTGCGCATGCTCAGAGTATTTTCCTATTTAATGTGTGTGGCAAACAAATAATGACCATAGGGGCATAGAGCTGCCATCCCCACTATACGTCATCTCACATAATTCAGAGCTGATTGGCTGTAAGTACGTGTGCCGCGAAAAGTGTGGTATGTGAAGAGGAGACGAGAGAGGTGCCCGGAAGTATGCTGCGCATGGCTTCCCTCGACAAAAAAGCAATGAGATTTCTCCATAGGATTTTAGAAAATAGCTCAAAATAAGATCTATGGGAAACGTACCTGTTAGATAAATGCACATTTTGTTCAGCCGGATAATATCCACATGTCTACCCTACTTTTATCATTTTCTAATCATAAATCTATCGATTAGATTTATGATAGACTTTTGAAACTACAAGAAGATAAGAAGGACTTTTACAAAAAAGTAATAGAGATTTTTGTCCAGAAGGATAGGCAAATGGATTTCATCTTCAAGTCAAGGTAAGACCGCAATTTTATTGAAAATGGGATCTTACTAAGAGAGAACAATTCAATATTTAAATGATAAAATTACATTTTTTGGGTATCCTTTTGTTGAACTGTCTGTTTAAAATTAATCGAAGCATCAGACAAAAAAAGGTTGTGACTCTTCAGGTTTACAAATATTACATTTTGATTTAGGTCAAAATAATATTTGTAAACCTGAAGAGTCAGTGCCAGAGCCTCACCAGCCATGAACCTCACGTCACGTCACTGCAGAAGCTTACATATAGACATCTAAGTTTGTTGTGCCCCACCACTTTTGTACATATAAAAACGCCACTGCATAAATCTATTGATAAGATTTATGATTTGAAAATTATAAAAGTAGGGTAGACATGAGGATATTATCCGGCTGAACAAAACGTGATCCGTCTCTTAAATGTGTGTCAACCACAGACCTTATTTCCAGCTATTTTCCAAAATCCTATGGAGAAATTGCATTGTTTTTTGTTGAAGGAACCGGAAGGAGTTTACTTCCGGGTTTTAGGATGCGTCACTGCGGCACTCTATGGGGAGAGAAAACTTATCTTTGGATCCCGTTAGAATTGTGGCACGAATTACACATATGATGTTTGTCAATCTTAAAAAATAATTTCCATGTCAAAAAAGTCACAGTTTGTCGTAAAACTGTTGAAATATAAGACTATGAAAAATACGCAACTAGAAAGACTACAAATCCCAGAGTCGCGTAAGTGATGTCATAACTGATGTCATAAGTGTTTTCCTCCACTAAATATAAGAGATAGCTAAGATAAGATAACTTTTACAAGATGCCTGTGTGCTTAGGAGCAGGTTGTTATCATACCAGAAATGGGTCTTGCTCGTTCTTTCGCTTCCCGTCTGATGAAAGGACCAGGAGTGGCTGGATCAAGTTAGCTAACTAGCTAGTAGCAAGCGAGTTAGTTAGCATTACAGCCTTAGCCTTGTCATTTTTATTAGCCTTAACATGAAGTAACATTAAGTAACCCAAAATGTTAAGCAGTAAGAGTAGTAGTCATATTTCGTGAACCCTTTGAAGAGTAGGCTACTGTCACACCGGTGTGATCATCCTATAATACACCGTTTAAGCCCGGATGCCCCTCGGGGAGACATGCTAACGCTACATTAGCATCTGCAGTCTTTTCTACTTCATGCTATCTGCACAAATGGTTGACATTAAACATTAAAAAGACCAGGCAGTTCAGAGAGAATCAAAGGAAGGCAGTCAGGCAGCTTTGCATGACATTCTTCTGGATGTGTTTCATTGTGGTGATAGTGAGGGTAGTCAATCCCTTTTTTGACAAGACAGTAGTGACGACTATCTTGGTGACGTGTGTTGTTGTGCGAGACCAGAGATGTAGTTATTTGGCCGTTTCACACAAACAAAGTCTTACTTCACAGTTTTACGGCAAAACATTTTTCTTTTTAACTTGCAAAATTATCTTTTAAATTGACAAACATCATATGTGTAATTCGTGGCACAATTCAAACGGGATCGAAAGATAATCTTTCTCTCTCCATTGACTTCAATACATAATTTTTCCGAAATAAGGTCCCATGGAGGTCTACCGGAAGGGGAGGGACTTCGCCTCTCTATAACACATGCATAAACTTCCCAGCGGGCGGAACTTGTCATAAAGTCCGCGATAATAAAGCCCACCCATTTAGAAGGAAGGTATGATTGGTCAATTGTACTGTCAGTTGACATTACTTTCTCGTTGAGTTATTGTAGCTGGCCCTCTGTGAGTTCATAGCTGGACCACCAATCAGCTCCTGTCTTCACCTCGCAGAGACGAGCTTCTTTAATTGAACCCTTCACATTCCAGCAGAAACTGAATAGGCAGATTCGAAGGATTCATTTCTTTGGAAATGTTATTTTAAATACAATTAAATCAAGTTATTTTGGTAAAAATGTTTTGAAATATTATTTTGTAGAATATCTTAGAGGGCTGACGGCTCGCCACTGAGTTTCAAAATCTTAACATGTTAGTCTGGTGACAGAGGGAGGATAGCATTTTCTTGTTTGCTTAAACAAAGTCAACAATGGTCTAATTACTTAAAATGTTCGGAAATGCTCTAATGCTTACGAAACATTGAACACATGCAAGAGAAAGCAAATCCAAACAACGCAAATGAATACATTATTTTAATGGAACAGTAAACAAAACACAAATAGCTATCAATATGCACCAGTTCAAACTTAATTTGTCTCCAATGTCTGTACCGTTTATTAATACTTTATAACATTTTAAGAATGTCCTCGTGGACTGTTTGTTATCTCCAAAGTTGATTTGTATGCACTTTCTGCAGCTGCATGTCTTACACTTTTTTCTAACATAAAATGTTTGGAACTGAACATTTCCGGGTTCACAACAGGACCCTATGAGCTGGAGACTATAACGACAGCCTGTGTGATTGTCTGACCACGCTTTTATTCATGTACTCTAGGAGGGCTACTCTGGTTTCTCCAGCTGTCAGGGCTGTCGGAGGTGTGAATGCGGGCCGGCCTCCCTCCGCTCCACCTGCCACCCCCTCACCCACAGCTGCTCGTGCCGCCCGGGGGCCGGGGGCCGTTACTGTGAGCGCTGCCTCCCCGGCTACTGGGACTATATCCCCTCTGGCTGCCAGAGTAAGGCACCTGTCCGTCATACTGTGTGTCAAACCTTTTTGGCTCTCCTGAATAAACACCCCCGCACCATTTGTCGAAACATTGACTGCAGATAACGCTTTCCCAGAGGAAAGGCCTCGCTGAGTACTCATGTTCCCTTCCCATCTACCACAGTGCACACACACATGATGTCAGGAAGCATCTGGCCCTCTCTGCTGAGAGCTGGATGACATCACCATGCAGCCCAATCTATATACACACACACACACACACACACACACACACACACACACACACACACACACACACACACACACACACACACACACACACACAGCTGCTAAAAGCATCAGTCCCACACAAGAGAAGCCACAAGACAGATGTGCAGGACTCAGGCCAACGAGCCATCTGTGTGTGGTTACTGTACACTGACCTGTTCCGCAATACTTTCTGTCTTTCCTCTGTGGTGACGCTCAGCTGTTTGTGTTCACAGAGTGTGACTGTGAGAGCGGACACTGTGATATGCATACAGGAGAGTGCCTGTCAGAGGCTGCTGTCAACCTGTGCAACATCAGTAAGTGACTGCAGGACACACCACTACAGCCCCCAACTAAAGACCACATGATGTAAATTGTAACACACTATAACTGTGCTGTGGTACTACAATGACTCTGTGCTTTCAGGTTGTGATGAGTGCATTTGGCATCTGATTGGAGACTTGCGGCAGTCCAATAAGACGCTGGACCAGCTGAAAGTGGCAGTGCTGAACATCTCCTCCGGGGCTGCAGCCAACGACAGGCTCAAATACTACAACTACACTGCTCTACGACTGCAGGTTCATACGCTCATGACATGCAAGAACAAAATAATATGCATCGAAGACAAGTTGAAGCCACCCATTAATATTTGCAAATAAACATAAACAATGGATCAAATAATTTTTAAGTGTCATTTGTGAAAGTTGTGTACGTTTTTTTTCCTTCAAAGAGCTTGTCCAAAGAATATATTTCATCTTTCAACAGACTCAGTTTCAAGGCTGGAGAAACAAGTCAGCTGTGATGAAGGCTCAGGCGGGGGAGCTGGAGAAGAACACAGACGCGGTGGTGTTGGACATCAAACAGCTGGGAGACTCGGTCAGGAGAGCATCATCTTTCAATTACACCACTTTAAGATAGGATAAGATAAAGCAAAGGGAAAATCAAGTGTCAGGGCAGCAACAGCTGTAATCTTAGTCAAAAACATTTTAAAGACATTTCTGAAGAAAGCTTTTTTCTTCTTTAAAATTCACTTTTCACACAACATTGCATAGACTACACATTTAGACCTGAAGTGCAGTTATATACTCTGCACCTCATCTGTATAGAGACACCTGAGAGTGGCTCCACCGACTGAGTCATGTGGCATTGACTTCTTTTGGTGGTGTTTCTCCAGGAGCGTGTGGTGCAGGCTCTGGGGGAGAAGCTGGACAACGACACGCTGCAGACCTTCACCCTGGCTGAACAGCTCAGCAGTGACCTCACCGACCTCAACATACGCATCGAAGGTACCAACAGATCTGATCCAGGCCACGTGACGTCTTTGTCTGTCCTGCAATCATGGGAAGGCAGTTTTTCAGGCTGCATGTAGTGATTTTACATATACAATATCTTAGGAGGGCGAACTTTATAAAAAGCATTTAATCTATAATCTACACTTGAAGTCTGAGTGATTTGTGTATTTAGGCTCCTGATTCTGTGTGTTAATGTGTGTGTAGAGATGATCCATGACTGGGAGCTGTACAGTGTGCAGCAGGAAGTGGATCCAGAGCTGGCCAGACAGAGCGCAGAGCGGGCCCACAGGATGCTGACGTGGATGAGGACCCTGGACCTGTCCCCACGAGAGCCCACCGCCACTGACGAGTCCACTGAAGCCCACGACTGTGAGGAGACAGGCAGCAGTTCACAAAACACAAGCATGCTCCACACATTTATTTGTTATGGCAATTAAACGCACACATGAAATGACTTTTTAGTAAGCTGTGCAAGTGAAGAGAGCAGATTGATGCTAGATGGTTTAATGAAGCTTCAAGCTCAATTTAGGCAAAGTGTTTCTATTAAATGCTTCTGTGCACATTATTCCAAACAAAATGCTAACATCCTAAAATGTTGTAAATAAATGAACTTTGGCAACCATCTTTGTTTAGCATGCTAGCATGCTAAAATATGATAATTAGTACTCAAGGCAAGGCAAGTTTATTTATATAGCACCTTTCAACACAAGGTAATTCAAAGTGCTTTAGAAAGCATGAAAGACATTAAGAAAATGGCATTTAAAATCAGTCATTAAAAAGAAAAGCTAATAAAATAAACATTAAAAGAAAAAATACATGGATAAAAGTTACAGTGCAGTCTAAGATATGAATAGTTCAATTAAAAGCAGCGACAAAAAGAAAAGTCTTCAGCCTGGATTTAAAAGTAGTCAGAGTTGCAGCGGACCTGCAGGTTTCTGGGAGTTTGTTCCAGATATTTGGAGCATAATAACTGAACGCTGCTTTACCATGTTTAGTTCTGACAAGATAGAGTACAGTAGACCAAACCTCTGGTTCATTACTTAATGTATCAATTATTTAAAACACAAATACCTGTATCACTGTCATACCATCCAATATGTGTTATCTGTATATTACTATTGGTATAGCTATTTTATTAGATATTCTTTAAGATTAAGAAATGTAAAGCCCACAGCTCTCAGTTGCTTTAACCAGACTGCTGAGATTCACCCAGATGTGCCACTAATGATAAAGTAATGGCTCTTGTGTGTGATTGTGTTTCCAGTGCTGAGGAGAATCCGCCAGTTGGAGAAGAAGTTGATCATCACAGACGGCAGACTCCCTCCTGTCAGGGAGATTTTTTCCCGCTTTTCCAGCAAGCTGTCGGACGCTGAGGGCTTCCTGCAGAAAGCAGCCAGCACCCTTCAGGAGACGGAGGACAGGAACAGAGCCAGCGTCCTCAAATTCCAGAGGAATGAGGTAACCCTTCCTGCTGAGTGCATCTCTCCCCTAAAACTCCCTTCTCAGTTTGGTTTGTCAGGGTGCACTAATAAATATGCTGCTGAAGAGCTCACAGCCCTCTGTCCCTGCTGTTGAAACCGGTACTTGGCCTTAAAAGACACCCCCCCCCCCCCCCCCCCCCGTCAGCAAGCACTGCCCACACACAGGCTGAGAGAGAACTTGTTGTTTTCCCGGCATGTCTGGTGAGACAGCAGTCTATTACTGGTGGTATTAAGTGCTGAGAACAGAAACACAAACCTTCTGTGGGAGCTTTGCTCTGTTACATTAGGAGGAGGCCCGCACAGGGCAGCAGCAATGCTGCAATAAAAAACATTTTCCCATGATAATATCCAGAGCCTACACACAAGATACCGCCCCAGAGTCATCGCTGCACTGAGGAATCTCATCCCAACTCTGAGAAAAAAATAAGAAACTCTGAAAAGCCGTTGAATGATAAGCTAACATTATAGCATATGTTGTGGCAACCCAGTCTCACGGCATTTCGTGTTATAGTCACAAAATGTATCTATTGATTCGTGTTCACCAACACGATTTCCCCATTTTTTTCGTGTCACACAGAACGATTTTAAAAGCAATGTAAATAATAACAAATTATAAGGAAAAAAAGATTTACAAAATACAGATGTCAGTATTCTGAGGCTCTGAGCCATTTATTTTCCTCGCGGACGTCAAAAAAAGTCAGACATTATACAATTTAAAATAAAATCAATAATCGTGGCTTGATATTGAGTAAGAACATGTTTTTATGAACTCCACAGCTTCCGGTCTTCCAAGACCCTAACGGACAAAAAGACGTGCTGCAGGCACGAAACATACTACCAATAGAAATACATTGCTTTTAAAATCGTTCTGTGTGACACGAAAAAAAGGGGGAAATCGTGTTGGTGAACACGAATCAATAGATACATTTTGTGACTATAACACGAAATGCCATGAGACTGGGTTGGTTGTGGTGTGTAGCAGCTATACAGTACACTAACCTTTGTACCCTAGAGCAGGGGTTCCCAAACTTTCCCATGCGAAGGACCCCCATATAGCATTATCGTCTGGCGGGGACCCCCCTGTTACAATTTTTTTTTTAAATGATGAGTACATTATGATGGAAAATATGACAAATGAATCATACAGCTTAATACATTTTCTTAATATATATTTGTATTAATAACTAATAATCAGTTATTCTTCTAAAAAAAAATTGTATTTATCTTTTGTTTGTCATTCATTACATTCATTGTGTCTTCTGTTATAAATATTCTTAACACAATATTAAACAGTAATGTCAACAGTAAATATATTTTTAAAGCATTTTTAAAGTGATTTCTGTCTTTATAATATTATATAATTTTGAACAGTAATATGAACAATTAACATATATTTTTAGCATTTTTGAAAGCTACTCATGCCTTAATAATATTATATATAATATTCAACAGTAATATTAACAATAAACATATTTATATTCATATATAAACCACAATATTTGCTACATCCGTGCTCTCATCCGGCTGCAGAGCGAAGTATTCACTAGCTCTCACTTGCTCCAAAAGCTGAGCAGATACTCAGTTTCACTCTCAGTAGCGGCAGCTCGATTCTGATTGGCTTGAAGGGCGGTCGTGTGATTTAAAAACATAAAAATAAAATATTAATAAATAAAAATTATTAAAAGATTGGCATCAAAGGACACATAGATTGATAGATATGCAGCTATTAATAACATCTGAAGAAAAAAAAAAAAGGTAACTTTGAAAAATAATAATAATTCCCCTTTCCCTCAAACTTTGCGTCGGGGCCCCCACTTTGAAAAACACTGCCCTAGAGCATTCAAAGTGAGGTCAACTTTGGTGAACTCTGACAAGCAAGTTCTCGCTATATCCTCCCAAGTGCTGTACTTTGTGGAACAGAGGGCCATTTTAATGGAGAAAGCTATTGTAGCTTATTAGCTGCACTGCACATTCAGCTTAACCTTTCTTTGCTGGAGTTAAAACTGCTCCACCCAAGAGGCATGTGTTTCAGACAGTTAAAAGACTGTAGTGCATACAGATACATCTCTGAAATACTTATCGTCCTCTCAGCAAGCTAATGAGCTTTAACTAGAGGGCAGTGAACAGTGTTCTGCAATACTACATGTATGTTTTACATACATGTGTGCTGCTTCATACTTGCAGAATATATACCGTAAATACTTTACCTTTCTTTAAGAAGAAACTAAAATAGTAGAGACATAACATGACCTTTAATGTTCGGCATACATATAATGTATACTTTTTTTTTTACAAAGTGAAATATGTATGTTTTTGCAAGTAATAATGTCAAAAATATTATTTCAAAGTATGTGGATAAATACCCTCTTTGGTGTATGAGCCGACTAATACATTTCAGACATTATGCTCACTGTGATGGATTACTTGCTGTATCTGAGGCAAGTTTCTAGCTTCTGTATGTTCGGGTTTATAGTGAGATTTAGAGACCTTCTGCTGCATGGAATGACTCGCATTAAAATATTAGCCATGGGAAAAGGTTCACAGTGCACATCATTTGGCAGAAAAAAAAAGAACAGAAGAAAAAAAACAAATATGCAACACAAGTATGGACCTCTCAGTATTTGAGGGTACATACTATATTTGTATGTTGTTCCCTGGATTTGTTGATTTATGTCTCCTATAATCCTATGTAAGTATGTGTAGGAATTTGACTCCAGGAAGTTGTGGTCATGCCCTGGTTGATATTATGGCTCAGCTGCAGCAGAACAGCTGCTGCTGAACTCGGTGTATCTGCCTGTGTGTCTGTATTCATGTCTTTTGGGTTGAGCATGTGTTATCAGGAGTAGGGATCTCCATGATCAGGGTCTCTGCTGTAAATCAATGCCATGAATGGTGTACTAACCAAACATTGAGCCTCCCCTAATCTGGGGCACTGCAGGGTTACCACAGCCAATCAAATTCTCTCATCGTTGGTCAGTCATGCAAACACATTGAAGGCAACAACCAACCACATTCCTCCTACAAGAAGAGCCTTCTCTTTAAACTGTATGAAATAAAAGCACTATAAAGAATGACAGCTAAAGTCCCAGGCCAGAAACAACCAAAGGTGCTGAGGATATAGTGTACCACTAGGCCACAATGAGAGCCCAATATCACCGTTTTTCATCTGTCGACACCATTATAGTATAAAGACAGTAACCATACTTAAGTTATCATATTACATCTTGGTTAATAAAAAAAGTAACAGAAGCTTAAATTGTGTCTAACAATCAAGAAGGAGCCAAGGATTAGATATTTCACATTCATTTATCTCCCTATTTTAGATTAGCTTTAAAGCTTAATACATTCTTAATTGTGTTTTCACCTTGTGTCCCCAGGCCAGGAAGCAGAGGCTGACAGAGGAATACGCTGCTGTCAACGACACACTGGAGACATCCAGAGGCTCCATCTCTGACACTGAGAGGACTGTGGCTGAGATGGAGGCTATGGTGCAGGTGAGGCCTACATGACTACGGGGGTTACTTAGAATGAAACGGAGATCAGCACTGCATAGTCCAGAGATACGCCTGTTGTAGATTCTGACATAATTACCAATTGCTTTCAAATAGTTTATGAATGATATATGTTCAATGTGTCTGAGTCTGCATGTGTACATTTGTCAGAACGTGAGTCAGTACCATGCAGCGATTGATGGTGCCGGCCAAAAGCTGACGGAGAAGACTGAGCGCCTGGCGCTGGCTGACAGAGATCTGGTGCAGAGGGCTGATGACCACGCTGAAGACCTGGACCGCCAGGCCAACCAGCTGGAGGAGTGAGACACCCGTCTGAATTAAAAATATATAATATTTAAGTAACAATACATGAAGTCCTTGTGATTGTGAGAGGTTAAAACAGAAGGAATGGATCTGGTAGACGCTGCCTTTTTCCAAACTAGTAATATAGTATGACATGCAAAGTAAGTCAAATACAGTATGCTAAGAGAAACAGGATGTCCTACACCTGGGGCCTCATTTATAATCGTTGCGTACGCTCAAAAGATGGCGTACACCAGTTTCTATGCAATCTTTGCGATTTCTAAAAAAACAAACTTGACGGGAAAATGTGCGGTCCTCCACGCAAACTTTGACCCATCCGTACGCGGTACGCACAAAAACGGGAGAGACGAGAAACTGCGACACCGTTGGCAGAAGGAAGAATGGAGAGAAATGTGTGGAAATAATACCATAAATAAAATGTTACCTCTCATTTATCATATATGAAGAATTCATTTTCAAACATTGATTAAAGCCAATCTTAAAAAGATTAAACAAACGCCTGTTTGAGACTCCTCAGTGCACACAAAAACATAACTTGGAGAAGTAAATAAATACGGATATGTTATCACCCCTCGATTATGTTCTCTTGTTAAGAAATGTTTTCTCATAAATGATGCGGTAAACAGGAGGACAGGATTACTTTAAACTGACGTTTTTTTTTTACTTTTTTCGGACCACTTATTTATTTATTTTGGTGACGATGCGACCTCCATGCTGCTACTCTGGTTCAAACTGCATCCACCAAACAATATGATTTATCTCCACCTCCCCAAAAGAACCAAAATCTGACACGGTGTGAGATGTCTTTTTTAGCTGTTCTGTCGTCATTTCCTGCGATCTTCTTCATGCAGTCAGTCAGAATGAATATTAATACGGGCGTTTCTTTGACTATTTATAGGCAAATATGGGCGTTACGTGAAGCCCGTAAAAGCTGCGCCGCATTTCGAGTTGATTGTGATTGCAAGTCAATGGGACTCCCTGATAGTTGAAAATCTACGCTAAAGGGGATCCTGACATAAAGGACGAGTTGGGAGTGAGAATGTGTTGGACAGTGGCGAGAAAACTCATTTCCAGCAGCGAGAGCTGCGTCCCTAGCTACCACCATACTATGAAAATGCCAACACGGGAAATACTGTTTTCACGCCGAGAGATGACGATAACTTCACATGGACACTGGCCATCTAAAACCTCTTTAGTAACATATGTAGTACATATACATTTGCTTGACAAGAACTGAAAAAATCTTCGTATTCTCCACAAAACTGTGTGTTATAGTGAACCAAAAGTCGTGATAGAGGCTTGCTTGTCAACATCCGGGTATTTCTGCACTGGTGGGCCATGTTAACAATACCGTGTCACAATATCAATCGATCCAGCAGAGCAAAAGCCTATAGGCAAAACACAGAAGATCAACAAAATATATGACATAAAATGAACTTACCAAAGCTGAAGTAGACGGTCAACTTCAATCATTCTCTTTCCGTTTTACTGATTTTAATCGCTTTACGCTGCTCTCTCTCGTCTCCTCTTCACTACACTTTTCGCAGCACACGTACTTACAGCCAATCAGCTCTGAAATATGTCAGATGACGTATGGTGGGGATGGCAGCTCAGTGCCCCTATGGTGATTATTTTTTTGCCACACACATTGAATAGAAAAAGACTCTGAGCATGCGCAGTGTAGTTTTTACAGTACACGTTCATCTTGACAGGAGAATGAATGAATGAATGAAAAACGTTATTACAGCAGAGAGAGGGTTTTGTCGGACATTGCTCTAAACGGCTCAATAGGCACACACTGTAGACACTAATTACAAGAACGCAGACTAAAACAGCACTGTACAGACAAATCAGAAGACTAAACATGATCTTAAAATATATTTTAAGATATATATTTTTTTCATATTTTTGGAATTCTTATTTGAAGTACTTTCTGCTGACACTAAAGAAAGCTGACACACATTAAACTATGTTGGTGATGATAATTATATTAGGATTTGACATTTCAAGCAACCCATTATAAAGTGTAAATAGTCAATGAATCCATTGTTAACAAATGTTACAGATTTTATGTAATATGACTGGTATCTGAAGTGGAAATTGTTGATGCAATGACAGTATAGAAATAATACAACATGTATAATTATGTCTCCACCAGGGATCTGAGAGAGAGTGACGCCAATGGCTTTGTTCAGAAAGCCATCAGCGCTGCCAACGTCAACAATAACATCGTGAAATACATCGATGATGCCAACATCACCTCGCTCACCACACACAACTTATCCCAAAGAGCTGAAGAAGTAATATCACAGAAATACAAAGCATACAGCCGCTGTAGTAACTGTCCGCAGTCTGTAGCTTTGTTGTGTGTTCTGTGTTTCAGACCATCAATGGAATCAACATGCAGCTCGGGAACCTGGTGACACAGAGCAGCAACGTCTTCAAAGAGTCTGTTTCTCTACATTCAGAACAAAATGGTATGGGGCTGTCACAGAATCAGAAAGAAGTGCTTTTTCATTGTTCATATGTCCACTATCCAATGTCCCTTTGACCTTTACTTTGCCTCCCTGTAACAGAGGTAGAAGCAGAGGTGATGGACAAGCTGAAATACATTGAGGAGACCAAAGAAACCATGGATAAAAACACGAAAAAACTTGCAGAAATAGTGGATAATATCAGTGGGATTCATACAGGTACGTTTTTGGAAGTAACAGTCTCAGCTTTTGCAAATTTCAGATCTTTGTGTCCGGTACAGAGAGAAGTCAGCAGGGTGTTTAGCCTAGCTTAGCACAAACACTATCCCTGGAATATGTAGTGCCTGTGTAGTTCAGTGTTGTTCCTGCCAGCATTTCCATTAAATGTTTGAAATAAAGGCCTGTTTCGCCACGTCAAGCAAACTATCAGCAATAGCCTTTTTTGTCACTATTGATCAGGTGGTACCGTGCATGGTTTCCCCTGCTTCTGTTAGAATCAGGTGTAAATGATGACTTGTATATGTAAAGTGCTTTGAGGAGTCATAAAGAGTGGATAATGCACTGAATAAATGAAGTCCATTTACCATGTCAAATACAGTATCTTTGTCCCCCCTCTGCATTCATTCCAGACAGAACACCACAACGACTGGAGTTCACCCAGAATGTGGCTGAGGCGACTCTCAACCGCTCAACAGAAGTCCTTCAAACCATAACCCCCATCAGCAGCAAGGTGGAGGAGTGGGCCAACAACATGCGGAACAATGAATACTCTACAACTGCCTACGAAGAGGCCGTCCTCTCTGCAGGCCAAGCAGGTACAATCTCCTGCAATGTCCACAGCAACACTACACATCTTGGATATTTAATTGAAATGGATTGATTTAGGATAACCCCCTTAAGGTGAACCATCTCGTTTTCAAGTGGGTCCTAATATGGTACAAACAGCAAGACAGTAACTAGAAAATAAATACAAACCAAACTAAATCACATCACTACAACCACAGACAATACTACTACAATCACAACACAAAAATTAAAGATACACATTCGAACATAAGGCCACAGAGAGGCAATTTTCCTAGCAATACAAAAATACAAACATAGTTTTGTACAGTCGGAGCTTTGAATTGAAATGATCTTTTACCTGCTGTTTTGGATACTGAGGGAGTGGAATAAAAGTACTGTGTGGAGTGCCTCAGATTATATGTGGAGGAATGTGGTTGTTGTAGTTAGTGTGGATAGACTTGGTGTATACATTTAAATAGGATTTGCAGCCAATTATTATGTATTTTTATATTGAGCAGAGGCCATTTTAGTGAGCTATACATTACACAGATATTTAGTGGGACATCCCCATCTTTAAATTGCCATATAACTGTAAATCAGTATTTCCACTGCGAGTAATTTAATTGATTTCTGTTCGCTTTCTGTAGTCTCCATATATTTACAGTCTCATTCAATGCTCTAGTGGAGAACCTAGATGTTCTGGTTCCTGTGCTGCTGGACAAGCTTAAGGTGGTGGAGCAGAAGAAGCCTGTTAACAACGTGACCACCAACATTCTGAGGATCAGAGAGCTGATAGCCCAAGCCAGGAGTGTGGCCAAGAAGGTGAGTACATCATACTGAACATGCTAAGGCCTATTCAAATGGCGGCCCACGGGCCAGATGCGGCCCAGAACCAACTCCCGAGTGGCCCACCCCCCCGTGGCCAAATTCCTACAGTAGTACAGTATGAACGCTACACTCCGCGTTGCCTAGAAACCACCAAACCATAACACAGTGCGTTTTTTGAAAGTGTGTCTATAGTGGTGCTAGTAACGGTGGTCCTATGATAGCAACTCTAAAACATGTCACTCTGAAGCGTAAACAGAGACAAAACGGTCATTGATCTTGTGGAGCACATCCGCGCATTCCAAGTCAAGCTGGACCTTTTCGCGACCGACTTGAGCACGGGTCGGATGCTGCATTTTCCGACGCTCCCCAAACACATCACATCCGCGGCACAAATCACGGATGTGATGACAGATTTCATTGCGAGGTTGAAAGAGATCTTTGCCGGTCGATTGGATGGACTTGCTCTGCCCATAGAGGTGATGGGCTTTGCCAGAGACCCCTTCACTGTTGCAATAGAGGGGGGCATATCCACCAGAGCAAAGGAAGTGGTCCCCTGCATCGACGAGGGGAAATTTACACTGGAACTTATTGACATGCATTCATCCGTAACCATGGCACAAGAGCAGCGCAAAGTTTTGGAGTGACGTCAAAAAACAGCAGTTCCCTTCATTCAGAAAGTAGCGATCTGTGTGCTCAGTATGTTTGGATCAACAAACATACGCATACGTGAGTCAAGCTTTGCACACATGAACTCAATAAAAAGTAGCCGCTCGCTGCTACCTGACTGACAGCACTCTTCACCAATGTCTTAGGATTGCATTGACATCCTATGAGCCACAAATCACTGCTCTTGTTCAAAACTAAAAATGTCACTTCTCCCATTGAGAAAGTCAGCGATGACAAATCACAAATGAGGTGATAGTAAGCACCCAGTTATTATAGTAGACGTGTAGTCAGGGCCGTCCCTCCCTACAGGAAGATCACGCAGACTGCGTGGGGCCTCACCTCGCGGAGGGGGCCTCACCTCGCGGAGGGGGCCTCACCTCGCGGAGGGGGCCTCACCTCGCGGAGGGGGCCTCACCTCGCGGAGGGGCCTCACCTCGCGGAGGGGGCCACATCTTGCGGAGGGGGCCACAACTTGCGGAGGAGGCCTCACCTCGCGGAGGGGGCCTCACCTTGCGGAGGGGGCCTCACCTCGCGGAGGGGGCCTCACCTCGCGGAGGGGGCCTCACCTCGCGGAGGGGGCCACATCTTGCGGAGGGGGCCTCACCTTGCGGAGGGGGCCACATCTTGCGGAGGGGGCCACATCTTGCGGAGGGGGCCTCACCTTGCGGAGGGGGCCTCACCTTGCGGAGGGGGCCTCACCTTGCGGAGGGGGCCTCACCTCGCGGAGGGGGCCACATCTTGCGGAGGGGGCCTCACCTCGCGGAGGGGGCCGCATCTTGCGGAGGGGGCCTCACCTCGCGGAGGGGGCCTCCTCAGTTTTTTGTTTAATCTGATTTTGTGCAAAAACTAATAATCAACCAAAACCAATGTTGTTGCTAATCTTTGACATATCCAAGACTGTGATAATAAAAAAAAGCCGACCCCCCCTAACATTTATTATATGGAAAATAACTACCTTTTTGTGCATGTTTTTCATAGAAAACCAAGTTCATGTTTTCAAACTGGCAGTTCAAGGGTTAAAATCCCGAACATAATTTAACATTTGGTATTTTTGATCAGGACTGAAGTTGATTGAAAGATTTAACCCCAAAATCTTTTTTAAAATATTAATCTGTTGTCATTTTAGAGCAGTTTTTGGAAGGCAAGGCAAGGCAAGTTTATTTATATAGCACTTTTCAACACAAGGCAATTCAAAGTGCTTTACAAAAAATGAAAGACATTAAGAAAATGGCATTTAAAATCAGTCATTAAAAAGAAAAGCTAATAAAATAAACATTAAAAGAAAAAATACATGGATAAAAGTTACAGTGCAGTCTAATAAAATACATGGATAAAGTTACAGTGCAGTCTAAGATATAATAGTTCAATTAAACATTAAAAGAAAAAGTACATGGATAAAAGTTACAGTGCAGTCTAAGATATGAATAGTTCAATTAAAGCAGCGACAAAAAGAAAAGTCTTCAGCCTGGATTTAAAAGTAGTCAGAGTTGACATTTGTGGACATTTTTGTCCTGAATGACTGTGACTTTTTTGTTCAATCTGATTTTGTGCAAAAACTAATAATGCAAAAAAATCCATTTTGATGCTAATCTTTGACATATCCAAGACTGTGATAAAAAAAAGAGCCATTCTCCAGATATGTATTTTTTGGAAAATAACTAATTTTCTCTGTTTTCATCATGAAAAAAACAGCGGTTTCATGTATTCAAAATGGCATTTAAAGGGTTAAAATCCTGAAAATAGCCTTGTTACAAACAATCAGGCCTTTTGCACCAACACAACCAAAGTTATTGCAAAATGAAAAGTGAAAAATGACCCATATGGACAAAAACGTCCACAGTGATACCGGAGGGTTAGACTGCTATTATTGTATTCAGTTAAATGCACGTTGTGATGTGACTGGTTCAAAGAATAACATGAATATTTTACTTCTAAAGCACACAAATGCTACAACTGTGCACTTTTTGTTTTTTATGCACTTTGAGATGCCTCAGATTCTGTTAAATTAATGCTAATTTGTTGTGTTTTTATGCACTTTTTGACGTTCCTTTGTTAGATGAACAATGAATACAAATTGCATGTTTTTCATCGCACTAATATGTGTTGGTTTAAACCTGCTTTTTACAGGCTGCTGAATGTCTGGCCCAGCTGAATGTTCTAGTTATAAAATCTGGCCCAACTGAATTTGTAATTGAATAGCCCTGCGCTAAAGCTTTAGAACTTTTGTACTTAAAATTGAGGATGCACACACAGACCACGTTGCCACATTCTTATGAGAACTTATATAGACATTGACCATTTGTAAATGTAGCAACCTTCTAAAAAAACAGTAAAATTACTGAGCCATCAACCTCACATTTCCAAAAGCTTTTTTGATTCCATACTACAGCATCTGTCAGTTTAAGCTAATGGAAACTACACAAAGTTAGCTCTAGCAGGTAAGAAGTAAAGTGTGAGCTTGTCCTAAACCGTCGATGGGCAGCCTACCTTTTTAGAAAAACACGGCGATGCATTTCCCGTTCCATCACATTACAAACTGATCACCATCATGGATCACAGAGGCTGAAACCTTTGAACTATTCATTAATAAACCATTACCAAATAGTCAGATGCTTATAGCTAACAGGGAGTTTTCCTCTTTAGGATATTGAATGAATCGCTTTTACATTTACAATGTTTGCTACAAAAAAAACTCCTCAAATGTATCTCACCATGACCCTTTCTGGTTGTTTTCATTAGGTGCAAGTGTCCATGAAGTTTAACGGTCAGTCTTCAGTGGAGGTCCATCCTCACAGCAACCTGGAAGACCTGAAGACAGTGACGTCCATCAGTTTGTTCATGAGAGTGGACCCTGACAAGGATCCCATTGAGGACCGCTTCATCTTATACCTGGGAGACAGAAATGTGAGGAACACAAAATAAGTGTGTTGCTTTGCCATGTGGGTTAGGCTAATCAGTTACTATATAACTAAAGCCTACCAGACGGAATGCTTAGTGGATACAGATGGGAGCCATTATAACAACTTACAAGTGAAAGTCCTGCAATCAAAATGTTCCTCAAGTGAAAGTAGAAAAGTATTCTCATCAAAATATAGTTAAAGTAGCGACAGTAAAAGTAGTCGTTGTGCAGATTGGTCCATTTCAGAATAATATATATGATATGTTTTATACTGATTGATCATGAAAGTGTTCTCAAAGCTGGTAAAGGTGCAGCTAGTTTGAATGACTTTGTATACTGCAGGGTAGCTGGTGGATTTACTCCAGGTGGAACTAAAGTCTGATTCAACACTTGATTATATTTCACATCATTCATCCAGATCTGTAAAGTAACTAAAGGTATTACATACATGTAGTGGAGGAAAAGTACACCATTTACCTCTGAATTGTACTTGAGTACTTGAGCAAATGTACTTAGTTACTTATAACTAACAAGTTGTTACAGAGTATTCCTACACTCTGGTACAACTTGTATTCAAGTACATGATCTGAATACTTCTCTGACCTCTGATTACTTGTGGGGAACAACCTGGCATGTAACGTTAGCTGACAACACTAAACAAGTGGATCAGGGCGAAGAGAAAAGCAGGGGGCCACTTGTGGACATGAATAGTTATATTAATGTATATGTTATGATCACAGTGGCAGGAATGACAGGCTTTGAAAACGCACAGTTGCCCTTTCAAAAGGTCTCCAACAGACGGTAGTGACAATAGTGCATGTGTGTGGCTTCAAAGTTAGACCTAATTTACATAGACAGTGTTAGCCCCCGCTCACCGGGACACAGAAAGCATGTGAGGCCTCTCTGTTCTGCTGAACACTTCACCTTGGTGATTTCACTGCCACTGTCATCTATCCAGTGTTTATGTCCCTGGCTTTTCAGTGTGGAACAATAGCCTCAGCATGAGCACTATAGCTAATCTGAAATGAGTGATGTTCTTCAAACTACTACATTTCAGGGTTATAGATCATAAAACATTCATAACAAATCAGGTCATTTCTCAGTGGGAAATGAATGCAGCTGTTGTAAAATGATGAAATACTAAGGCCATGATAGGGAAACAGGATTTGAACTCACCATGAGGATGTTCTGCTGTTTTACAGGGTAAGAAAGACTACATGGGACTGGCTATCAAGAATGACAACCTGGTGTACGTGTACAACCTGGGGGGAGAAGATGTTGAGATTCCACTGAGTTCAAAGCCTGTGAGCCAGTGGCCCGCAGTCTTCAACTACATCAAAGTAGAGAGGTAATACACTTTAGGAGTACACTTGAGGTTGTTATCTCTCGTACAACAGATTTGTTAAAGTTGCCACAGTAACACAATTATGATTTCAACAAATTTGTAATTTGAATGTTCAATGCTTTTACCAAAGCTATAAAAAGGTCTTAGGTATACTTCCATAAATCATGAGTTCGTCTCTCTCATGCTCCTTGGTGCTCTTTGCTTGCAGGCTGGGCAGACATGGAAAAGTATTTCTGACCATCCCCAGCCAGAGCTCCACAGATGAGCAGAAGTTCATCCAGAAAGGAGAAGCTCCGGGCGCTGACTCACTGTTCGACATCGACCCCAAGGATATTGTGTTCTTTGTAGGTGGCGTCCCATCGGATATCAGGGTAAGGCCTTTCACAAGAGTCCATCATTACAAGTGAATCATTAACTCAATGCTTTTTCCGAAATAAAATGAGACGTTTTTTGATTGACCAGCTCCCACCTCTTCTGAGTCTTGCTCCTTTTGTGGGCTGCATCGAGTTGGGTTCGCTGAACAATGACGTGATCAGTCTTTACAATTTCAAAGACACTCACAAAATGGACTTGATTACATCAACACCGTGCCCCAGGTACAGTACACATTTGCATGATTTACCAGTTACAGGGCCCCAGGGCAGACATGTGCTGTGGGCCCTGACTCATCCTCACCTACCCAGCTAATTCAGTCAGATTTATTGGATGTAATTAAATACACTATATTTATTTTCACAATGCGAGTACAATAAGAACTAAACTTGATTGGTTGAAATTCCCTAACAAAGAATCTGTTGATTAAAATAACAAAACCAATTGGAAGCATACAGAAAAAAACGCCGGGACTTTCGGGGCCCCCAGGAGATCTGGGACATTCGGAATTCATCACATATAATGTTCATTTTATTATATCAAATAATATTTCTCCTTCTGCTCTCAGGTACAAGTTGGCATTTTCCCAGAGTCGCATTGCCAGCTACCTGTTTGATGGAACGGGCTACGCACTCATCAATAATATTGAGAGGAGGGGCCGGTTTGGTGTGGTCACCAGATTTGATATAGCAGTACGAACTGTGGCAAACGATGGCGTCCTTCTCCTTATGGTCCAGGCGGTGAGACTGGCTTTAATGTTACACAAAGGAACTTTGATTTATTTGAAAACAATTTGTACTTAATTTAGATTTTTCTTTCACGAGTAACATTGTTTTCACACGCTGACTTAATTCTTCCTTTTTCAGTTTTGTAATGTTTTAAACAATCTTTCTTTCCAGGATAATTTCTTCCTTTTAGAGTTAAAGAATGGCTTCCTGCGGCTGATGTATGACTTTGGCTTCAGCAAAGGGCCTCAACTTTTAGAAGATAAAATACCAAAGCTGCAAATAAATGATGCACGATACCATGAGGTATAATCCCCTCTTCTCATTTGGCTAGTTAGACCATTTGAACTGGAAGTCAACGTGAACTTGTAAATGAATTATGCGTTGCCGTTTGCACAGGTGTCAGTAATCTACCATCAGTCAAAGAAGGTTATCCTGCTGGTGGACAAGAGCCATGTTAAATCTTTGGAGAATCCAAAAACTACACTGCCTTTCTCCGATATCTACATAGGTGGGGCTCCCTCAAGCATTTTAAAATCCAGGTGAGTTAACAATACTTACAAATCTTATTAAACATGGAACACTGTTCAATACAACTGAGGTCTGTTTTCCATGTAGAAATAATTCCCTCCAAGTGGCAACAGCCCATCTTATCTGCAAGAGACAGCTGGTTGGTTGCAGACCTGTTCCGAGGAGAAAATGTCTATACAGTTTATTGTAAAAACGTTTGGATTCCACTTACAGTTTTTACATTTTACATTTCAGTTTGTCAAAAGATATCCTTATGGTGACTATATCAAAATGTGAGAGTTGGCGTCTAAATATGAGAAACCCCCCCTTTGAAATTTGGCAGCAACAATTATATTACACATTGTGTAGTGCAGCTGAGAATTTCCCTAAAGATGCTGACAGGAAGTGTATGACCACAGGCCGGAGCTGTCTGCTGTCCTGGGTCTGAAAGGCTGTGTGAAAGGGTTCCAGTTCCAGAAAAAAGACTTCAATCTGCTGGAGGAGCCTGGCACCATTGGCATCAGCAGTGGCTGCCCCGAGGAGTCCTTTGTGAGTGCTGCTCCACCTTTTCACACTCTGTCTGCTCTGCATGTGTGCCTGTGGAACCAATACACTGTGGGTGATGGATCTCACAATGAGTAGAACAAACAATCCATCTCAATCTTTGTGCATTTTTCTGTCAGTGATTTTTTTTCATGTATTGTGTCTTGTATTTTTGTCCATGTTGATGTTACAAATGGAGCTGCTGAGATGCAAGTCAAATTTCAGACTTGATCTGACCATTAAAGTATTATCGTTATCGTTTGTTCGTTAATCAAGAGAAAATAATTTATATATAGTTCAACAGCTTTCATGTGAGTCTACTCACAGTCTTATTGGGGGATTACTGAATTGTAAGCTGAACGGAGGGTGAAAGGTAACAGGTGCTGAAAGTGATATGTGTTGTTCTTGTGACAGATGTCCCGTAAAGCCTATTTCACTGGTGAGAGCTACCTGGGATCAACAGCCAAGGTCTCACCCTTCGACAACTTTGAGGGAGGACTGAATTTCAGAACACTGCAGCCGGCCGGACTCCTGTTCTACACGAATGAAGGGGTATACATTAATCTTTGTCTTTACACACCATAGGAAAGTCACTTGTGTGTAATACAATTGGGAGGGATGAAACCCTCTTTAATGGTCACACATGCAGAGCACACAGCACACACAGTGAAATGTGTTCTCTGCTTTTAACCCATCCTAGCACCAGGAGTCTAGTACCAGGAGTCTAGTACCAGGAGTCTAGTACTAGGAGCAGTGGGCAGCTATTGCACAGCGCCCGGGGAGCAATGGGAGTGGGGGGGGGAAGGGGGATGTCCGGTGCCTTGCTCAAGGGCACCACGGCAGGGCAGGAGGTGAACTGGGACCTCTCCAAGTAGAAGTCCACACTCCAAATGTAGGTCTGGTCGGGGACTTGAACTGGCGACCCTATAGCTCCCAGTCCAAGCCCCTACTGACTGAAATGACTGTAATGCAGCATTTCAAATGGTTGGATTGGAAAACTAGGATAAACAGAAGTATAATGTTGTCCTAAAAGACAGATCAAGATACTTCCTTGGAGGAGTTTGTAACAAGTTGTAATTGTGCTGCTAAGTTCTAGCTTTTACAATATTCTCTCCTACTTCAGTCAGAAGAGTTCAGCATATCCCTGGAGAATGGAGCCGTGGTGCTGACCTGCAGAGGCACGCGGGTTAAATCACACAAGAAACAATACAATGATGGAAGGACACACTTCTTAGTGGCCTCAGTAAACAGTCAGAAGTAAGTATGCCGACATCACAGCTGCCAACAGCTGTCTTATGTATCAAAATTATGTTGGGTTGGCCAGCTCTTCATACAGTGTCCTCTCAACTGTATGACATCAGACTCCTCTTAGAAAGAACAATTTGTTTCAATTTCAAGATTATTTGATTGCTCAACCCTTAGTTTTCTGATACTCAAAGTGTTACACTACATGTCAACATTAACACATGCACACACATTCATCCAAACACACACACCACACACACACACACACTCACACACACACACACACACACACACACACACACACACACACACACACACACACACACACACGTGTGTTAGGGGTTCAGTATCTTGCCCATGGACACTTTGTTGTGCGTAGCTGCCGGGGATTAAACCACCAATCTCCTGATTGCAAATAACAAGACTGATATGTGTGGACTAGTAACTAATAAACCTCCTAATAGAGTTACAGACCTTCTGTACAATTTCAGTTTACTGATAAGAACCAACAGCTTCCAGACAAACAAAACATGTGGCTTTATCAGCATCACAGTTAACCAGCATGACAAAAAAGGCGAAGAGGTCTGTCCCTCTAGAAACCGATCATTAAAGGCAGATATATAGCTACTTATTCACTGACTGAACACCTCTTCGGTTCAGAACTTCTCATGTAGAGATTGTTGAGACATATTTGAAATATAATGCAGACAGGCAGCCAAAAAGGACACGTAGGGTGGTGTTTAGTGGGTAGGCAGTTATAGAAGAGCACTGTGGCTAAAGATCATTTATGAGCACCTGGTTAAACTGTTCACCAGGTATTCACTGTTGGTGGACGACAAAGACAAGCAGGAGAAGAAACGTCCATCATCTGCCCCGAAAGCCTCCTCAGGTTCTGCTGTACAGACCTTCTACTATGGAGGCTCTCCCAGCAGCAGTTTCAAGAACTTCACCGGCTGCATCAGCTACGCCTACATCAACAGGTAACCCCCCCGAGGGTCCCCACAGGACCGCCCAGGGCCCGCTGCCCCTTCATATCTCTGTAGCTTCTACCTCCTCTCCTGTTATGTGAGGAAGAGACCAGTGGTGTTAAGTAACTAAGTACATTTACTCAAGTAGCCTACTGTAAAATGTTGAGGTATTTGTACTTGAGTATTTCAATGTCTTGCTACTCTGTACTTTTACCCCAATACAATTCAGAGGTACATGGTGTACTTCTCCTCCACTACATGTATTTAATACCTTTAGTTACTTCACAGATGTGGATGAATGATGTGAAATATAATCAAGTGTTGAATCAGACTTTAGTTCCACCTGGAGTAAATCCACCAGCTACCCTGCAGTATACAAAGTCATTCAAACTAGCTGCACCTTTACCAGCTTTGAGAACACTTTCATGATCAATCATTATAAAACATATCATATATATTATTCTGAAACGGACCAATCTGCACAACGAATACTTTTACTGTCGCTACTTTCACTATATTTTGATGATAATACTTTTCTACTTTCACTTGAGGAACATTTTGAATGCAGGACTTTTACTTGTAACAGAGTATTCCTACACTCTGGTACTTCTACTTTTACTCAAGTACAAGATCTGAGTACTTCTACTTTTACTCAAGTACAAGATCTGAGTACTTCTACTTTTACTCAAGTACAAGATCTGAGTACTTCTACTTTTACTCAAGTACAAGATCTGAGTACTTCTACTTTTACTCAAGTACAAGATCTGAGTACTTTTACTTTTACTCAACTACAAGATCTGAGTACTTTACTTTTACTTAAGTACAAGATCTGAGTACTATTGCCACATCTGGAAGAGACTAACAAATAAAGCTGTGAGCTGAGAAGTTGTTGCTATGGAGACGAGCGGGTGTGTTGAGACATCCTACAGCTCCTTCATCTGTCCTTCTTGTTCCTGTATTTCTGTAGACAGGACCGGGACATAGAGCCTGAGGACTTCCAGCGGTACACAGAGAAGGTGCAGACGTCCCTGCAGGACTGCCCCGTCCAGCGGCCCCCTGCTGCTCTGCTGTCCAGGCACAGGGAACATAGTTCTAGAGCCAGACAGAGCATGTCACAGAAGGTAGGACCGAAGAGTGCTGGACAACTGTCATTCTTCATTTTGTTGCTATGATCTGTGTCATCCTGACATTCAATAAACCCTCTCATAGGTCAGCAGGGAGTCCAGCCTCCCCCTGGGCCTGATGGAACTGAGGAGTGATGAGCAGGAGCCGTCCGAGCTCAGCATGGAGACCTGCTATCTCTCTTCAAGCCCAAGGGCAACCCGCCAAGCCTTCCACTACGGCGGCATCGCCAACAGCAGGCAGCACCTCACAAACCTCCCGGAGTCCCTCTCTGAAAGGTGTTTAAGGAACAGAACCTACCTCAGGGTCACAAGTGTTCACAGCTCTTTCTTTCTGAACACAGTGCTTAATGCGACTATCTTCTCACAGGTCCCACTTCTCCTTGTCCCTGAAGACCAACTCATCGTTTGGCCTCATCTTTTATGTATCTGACGTCCAAGAGGACAACTTCATGGCCCTGTTCCTGGCCCACGGGAAGCTCGTATACACTTTCAATGTAGAAGAGCAAAGAGTCAAAATCAGGAGCGAGGAGAAATATAATGACGGTGCATGGCACAATGTAAGTGTGACGTCAAAAGTGAGTTGATGCATGTTTAGCCATGAAGCTGACGACCTCCTCTCTTCTCCTGTTGCAGGTGGTTTTTATCCGTGATGGGAGTATGGGCCGGTTGATTATTGATGGGCTCACAGTGCTGGAGGACAGAGTTCAGGGAAGCAATGTCTCCTGGCATGTCAGCAGTCCCCTGTTCGTGGGAGGGGTTCCTCCTGGGAGAGCCCAAAAGAATATTCAGGTATGGATGCAAGTTTTTGTTGAAGAGATTAAACCATGAACA
Source organism: Gymnodraco acuticeps (assembly GCF_902827175.1). NCBI lineage: Eukaryota > Metazoa > Chordata > Actinopteri > Perciformes > Bathydraconidae > Gymnodraco > Gymnodraco acuticeps. The sequence goes on along the minus strand of NW_022989984.1, from coordinate 24,154 downwards.
CAGCGTGGGTCATTTGTAGCATGAAAATTCTATCAAGGTCTGTAGCACCGAATAAAAAGGCTAACCTTTGACAAGTCTCTGTAAATTATGACCCATTGTGTCTACCGGACATATATGGTTATACCGGCAGACATCCAGACACCCAGCTGTGCTCAGCTCAGGGTGCTCTACTCGTGTCACTCGGTTATTTTCGGAAAACACGTGATGGCCGGCTGATGACGACATTTCTGCATGGTTTTCAAAGTAAGAGCATGATGTTTTTGTATTATAATGAACAGCGGAACGTTAGATGTATTCTTTATCACCATCATCATGTTATAGTGATACAGTTAATTTGTGTTAGTTTATTGGTTCAATACAGCATATATCGAGCACATTCGTATGCATTGATGTTGAAGTAAAGGCTATACGCCACTTTCGGGTCCCGGGGGAGCAGCTGGCAGTGAAGCAGCCCAGAGATAACTCTTTCTTCATTGTTTTGTGTGTATTCAGTCAAGCGGGTCAAAGTTACAAAGCACTTCACATCTTATAAATTGGCCTAGTTTTACCTTACCAGTGCAGTGGTAAGGTGAGTTTGCAAATCTTTTAAATGCATTTGTGGATGGTGTTTTACATTTACAAATCACATATTTACAAACAAATTATTTTTATGTTCCCACAAATAATTATGAGACATATCTAAGCCCATTCGCTAGCCTCTTTAGCTCATGCTAAACAGCAGCAATTTACACTTACTTGTAATTGCTTAAATGTAACAACAGTAGCATAAATAAATAAGAGTCATGTCTGATTGAGTATTGTTACATACCATATCCATCTTAGTTAGTTTACTTTAGCCACCTCTGGAAATTGTCATAGATTACTGTATTGGGTACAACCCTTGGGATGTGTTTTATTTCCTAATGATTCAACTATTTATTTGTAAGAGAAACCGACTGTTGGGTAACCAGGGCCTCTATTTGAGTGACAGCTATGAAAGGGGGAGACAGGGGGGATGACAGGCGGCACATCTTCCCGGGCTGGATTCGAATCCGGGGGCTCAGCTTGGGGACCGAGCCCCAGTAAATGTGATGTCAGCTCTACCAACTGAGCTACTGTACACGAGGGCCCTCCCTATGAGTTTATAGACTAACCAGTCTGAAATTGGTCCCCATGTGTTTCCCTTCAGAGAAACTCTGCATACAGCTTCACCGGCTGTCTGAAGAACCTGCAGCTCGATGGCCAGTGGCTGTCCTCGGTGACAGAGACTTTTGGGGTCACCCCATGCTTCGAGGGACTTTCTGAGGTGGGGACATTCTTCTCAGAGGAAGGAGGATACGTCCTGCTTGGTAAATTTATAGTACTTTTCAAAAATGTAATACAAAAGACATCTTAGTTGTCGCATTGCATACATTTAAAGTTGCACAGGGTTGTTTTTGTGGAAACACCATTTACATTGGGCAGGATCTATTTTTAAACTGAACATCTGGTATATTACAGGGCGCATTAGATTTCCTTCTGGAAAACTCAAAGCCCCTCTAGCCTTTCACCATCCCATATGCACAGGGCCGGTTTTTGGCATAGGCGGTCGCCTAGAGCGCCAGATCTGGGGGGGTGCTGCGCTGGCAGCTCTGGGAGGGGGAAAAACATTTTTGACCGTTGGTGCTCATCCTAATTTTCGGCCTTGATGTAACAATATTCATAATTAAGTAAAGGTAACACCTTTTTCACCCCGGTTACACTTTTCATTTGCCCTGTACGATGGGCGCTGTAAGTGATGAAAGTGGGGGATGTTGGCTTATCTGGCGCCCGCAGCTCACAGCCAAAGTGCGAGTGAGCGTGGGAGCGAGGTACCGGCGCTGTTGTTATTAGCATCTGGTGCTAGCTGCGCTAACGGATATAAGAAGAAGATGATTCTACAACAAAGGTGGAGGGGAGCTCTCTCCTGACAGACTGAGAGGCTGATAACTACAGCTCAATGAGGTAAAGGACTCTCTCAGTGTTTAGATAGTTAACTTTAGTCTAAGTTATTTCAGTGGGTCTCAAACGGTTTGATCACAATTTATGTAAACACATATTTCCAAGGCACTCCTTTACAATTATTGGGATAAACAGGTTTGAAATCATTTCAATGTATACTATAGGACAGTAAACCAAAAGTATTGTTTAAAACTGGAGGGATAAAAAAATTGCTAAATTACTAAATAAATGTTTACTAGGTAAAATAAGATATGAATGAACAACAACAATAAAATGTGTTCCATTTATTTGTTATTGGCTATGGTATGTTATTGGTTATGTTCACATACTTATTTGATTATTAAATCTTTTTCATATGGGTGTTTTAGAGTTGTACCCCCAGATGTAGTCTCTAGTAATTGTGTGCACCAGATTGAAGCATTTTACTTTAAAATGTTCACATTTTTTTTTCCGGGTGGTAATGTCCACCCTCCAATTCAAACATGTTCATACAATACTGAATACATTTGAAGCCTTTTTGATGTAAATTACCTATGTCAATAAGTTTCTGTTTTTGTAGTGTATTTGTCTTTTGTATAGATTTTTCATGTATTCTTTATATATTCCATAGGGAGGGGGGGGGGCAGCTAAAATATCGCCTAGGGCATCAAATTGGCTATAACCGGCCCTGCATATACATAGAGAGAGATTGGTAGGGTGAGGGAACATGATAGCCTCACTGCAACTGTGGTGAAGTAGTGTATCCGCTGAGGGGGGAGGGCAGCAGATGGGGAATAAAAAGCCCCTACGAACTAGTGAGCTGATCTGCAGCTGTTGAACAAGAGAGTCATTTCACACGTGCACCACAGAGAAACATGGCTGAGTCTATACAAATGTGAAGCCCTAAATCATCAATCAGGGGGACCTCCGGGCCGTATACGGACCACGAGACCATTTGGTACGGCCCTCGAGGTAATTCATAAACACACGCTAAAAATAAAAAATTAAACAAATCTAGACCGCAAAAGAATTAAACAAGCGAGGGCCTGTTTTTCCTGGCCAAGGTCAGGGTCCTTGAACACAACACGAGCCTAACGTGTCATCACGTGGTATATGTCTTGTCTGACAGGGGTGTAGTGCTCACGGAGAGCACCAGAACGCCGCTCCACTCCGGCACTTCAAAAATGTCAGTATCCATAAGGAGCCGTACACATGCCGCAGTTTTTGCGTGGCTGTGTCTTCAGTTGAAAGCCCAGTGGCGATCTGTTCATCTGACATACTGATCATACAGTCAATAACTTTGTTGTTAGCATCTGGTTAGCTAGCTATGCTAACGAATATAAGAAGCTTTTTCTACAACCAGTGAGGTAAAGGCACATCTTTATATGATCATTATAGTTATTAAAAAATAAGAGAATAAAGTAAACAGGTATAAAATACTATATGACAGTAAAGTAAGTTGTTATTAATAAACAAGAATACAGTTTAAAAGGGGAGTGATTTGTAAAATATCCATAAAGAAAAATAAAATCTGCTTCCATTTCTGTTTCATATGGGTGTTGAGAGATGTATTGATAGATCTCTTCATGTTGCTCTCAAAGTGCACCAGATTGATGTTTTTAACTTCAACATTTAAAAATCTTCCCGGGGGAGCATGCCCCCCGGACCCCCCTAGAGGAGGTTAGGTCCCCCCCACTTAAATCATGTTCACATGGATAGGAAACTAAATACATTTGCACACATCTTGTGTCCATATCCTTCTGTTTTGGTGGTCATGCCACACCGTGCACGTGCATGCATGCGCAAGTCATGGTAAGATATCTGGACTAAGAGGTTGCTTTTTCTTTGCACAGCATGAAAGAAAGGCCAAATGAATGGGCTGTGATTTTAGTATTTTTAAGCAGAGGTCAATAATTTGTACGGCCCTCGGAGGATGTTGAAAAAATTGAAATGGCCCTTGAGAGGAAAAAGGTTCCCCACCCCTGCTTTAAATGGATAAGGTACCCAGAATTCACTTCCTCTTGCTCCTGCTCCTCTCAGATGAGACTTTTGACCTCGGGTTGAGGTTTGAGCTGGTGATGGAGGTGCGCTCCCGGGTGCCATCTGGGATGCTGTTGCATGTGAAAACAGCAGAGGGCGATTTCACAATATTCCTTGATCAAGGAGTGGTAAGTCATGGCACTGCTATCCAGAAAACAACATATTTAGGTCAAATTATGTCAATTGAAAACACGTCTTCTGTTCAATATAATAACATGCTGCTGTGTGTTTCCAGGTGGTGGTTCTTGTGAATGATGGGTCTCATGAGTTCTTCACAAAGGTGAAACCAAGACAGAGTCTGTGTGCTGGCCACTGGAACAGAATCACTGGTAAGAATTTCCCAATTAAGGTTAAGGTTAGTTTATATAGTTCATTTTCTGACACAAGGCAATTCAAAGTTCTTTACAAAGGCAATAACACATAAAACAATGGAAAATAAAAGACAATTCATAAAAGATATAGGAATTAAAACTTTAAAACTTGTTCAAAAGCTATCATTTAAAGGGTTATTTTTTTGCCATGGGATAGTTTCATTTTGCAGTTTTTATAGTGAGATTAAAAATGGTGACTTTAACTGGTTTCCATGGGGACATTTGTATGCCTTAATCTATCTCTGACTCTCTGTTTTTTTAATTCACACTTTATTTAACCTTAATTAAGTAGCTGAGGTGGAACTTCCAAAATAAAAAAAGAAGAGCCCCTTGAGAGGCACAATGGTTCACTTTTGGCCACTTGAGTGGTAGACTAAGAACATTTGCTCACATACTGAATGTACACTTTTACATTCCTTGAAGAATACTGTGTAATCAATTCCTGCTTGATGTTAGTGATCCGTGATGCCAACGTTGTCCAGCTGGACGTGGATTCTGAGGTCAACCATGTGGTTGGACCTCTGAACCCCAGCTCCACAGATACCAAGAAGCCGGTGTTTATCGGTGGAGCCCAAGGTGAACCACCAATACATTTCTGATAATCTCCTGATAAACAAACATGACTCCTTTCTAATCCTGTGATGTACTCTTCCACCTCTCAGATCCCTCCCTCCCAGAGGGCATTGCTACCAGGAAGGCTTACGTAGGCTGTATGAGGAACCTGACCATCAATAACAGCCGGGTGAGCTTCAGCAAAGCGGCTCTGGTCAGTGGAGCGGTCAGTGTTGGAACCTGTCCAGCAGCATAAACCATCACTGAAACACATGAAAAACTCTCGCTGGTTAACATTCAATAAAAAATGTGTCAGATGTTTCTTCTTCTTTCTTTATTTTACCTTTGTATATAACCAGAAAATAAAACCATGATTAATTATAAAAGAAATGTTTCAGGCTCAGAACCCCCTTGAGAAACAATAATCCATCATTCTTTACAGTGTTAATATGAGGGACACATCTGCTGTTATTGTATTTTACACCATCCCACTAATCACATTGGCACATTGTTTGTACCAAGTGTTCAAAATGGTGGGTTACGTATTGTAACCCTAGTTATATAAGCACAGGCGGAGCCCTCTACTGGATTCTATGGGTACTACCTCTCAACCATACTATGCGAGCATTCACTTACTGAGATATTTATAATGTCTTATGATGTTTATAATTGCAATGTTTATAATATATATATATATTATATGCATACTCTTCCCTACAAAAATTAGATAGAGTCCAGGCACAAGCACTAAGGACAGTGACGGTCTGCCCAAACGGCACCGCCCCCCCTCTTCCCACATTAAAAAAATATATATATATATTAAAAAAATATATTTTTTATTTTTAATAAACAAGGTAAATATTATATAATTGGTATCAGTCAAATGTATAATCTACAATAAAATCTCGTTTAAAATTGCGTTACGATGTCTAAAGTTACTGATAAGTCACATGTTTCCTGCCTGGCCTTGCCCGTGTATCATTACACTCTCGTCTGGGCGCTGTGCATAGTGCCCAGACGAGAGTGCAGCAAGTGCAGCAGAAGCCAACTGTTGCTATCTTTAAACTATGCCGCCGAAACATAAATTCAGCCAATCAGCGTCGTCAAATCTGATGGTCACAGGGCGCCTACGTCTCCTTAACTACTGCATGTTTAAGCACTTATTTTAACTGATATTATACATATGTATTATACTCTTATAAGATGTATGTAGATAGTATAAGAAATGTGCAGAATAGGACAGTTTAATGGAGGTATACACACATATTGATAGATGTCTTGTAATGCACTGTTGAGGAACCTGCGACCCAGGTTTTTCATCTCCAACCTTGTCAGGTATTGAACATTCAATAAATAAAGAACACAGAATTATTCAATATAAAACACAGAATTTGTGTGATTATACTAAATGATTTACAAATAAACACCACTGCATATTTACAACTGTTACACATGCTGATGTAACGCAAATGTTTCCAACTTGGGATCAATAAAGTATATCTTATCTTAAGCTGATCGATGGCTACTGCCATATTTGCAAAATGTGCCTCCGAACCTTGACAAGTGCATGTTTCAGGCTTATCAATGAACAACAGGAGGGGTCACAGACATAAGACCAGCTGTTAAATAAAGCTCTTCTGACCTTAGCTGGCATGTGGGTATATATTAATGCTGCCCATTATGGGCACAAGCAATTTTCACCCATTTATTAATTATATGTTTTACATGTGTGTTTCCTATCCCCTAAACCTCCAGGGATGTACACAGTTTAATACTGGCAACTTCTTATTAAGGGAAATACGAAAACGTCTTTTAAAACTACAATTCCCAGTAGAGACGTGCCATAGAACATGTTGCAAAACACACAATAGCCAGCATGTGTAGTTCTGGGGACGGGGTGGGGGACGGGGTGGACCCGTGGTTCCATCCCATTTCAAAGTGTTGTTCGACGCTCGGCGTAACCCTCGGCGCACACTCAAACATCCAATCACAGAGCTTGAGGACTATCACGGGGTTTGTCAAGCGAAGCGGAGAGAATACTTACTTCCGGGTGTAAAATTCTCTAAAGCAACTACTATGAGCTGCTCCGACCCTCGGTCCTGACGGACTCCAACTTGTGTTTATTAATCAAACAAATAAATAAACACAAGGATAATTATGTGTTATTGTTGAGTAAATAACAGTGTGTGGTTTAGAAAATAATACAAAATTAGAAGGAAAAAACGATGAAACAATACAGATTTCAGTATTCTGAGCCCCTACTCTCCGCATAACTGACAGCAACAAAAGTCCTACATTATTCAATTAAAATAAAGAAGTAAAAACAATAAGTGTGTGTTACGTTCCCTTGTAGATCTAGGGGTACCAAGGGAAGTAGCGACACACAAGATAGCCGGACGAGAGAAAAAGGAGAGGAAACTGAATGCTGAAGGAGTTTAAGTGAGGTTTTAATTGGTAAATAAGTAAGGCGGCTCACCAGCCAAATTACAAAACACTCTTACAATAAACACACAACTATGCTGGGTCTCACACAGAGACATGCTGCACACATGCAGCCAGATGAGAAGGCGAGAAAAGGCCTCTCACTGCCGTCCTCCTCCGGTCCTATATGGAAGCCCTGATTGAGGATTGGGAGCACCTGGGGAGAGGCTGCACCTGGGGACAATCAGGCTGCACCTGGGGAGTCAGAGGGAGAGAGAGAAAAACACACCCACGACCACACAAACACTACGGCACGTAACAGTGTGGCTTGATATTGAGTAAGAAAAAGGTTGATAAACGCTGTGAGAATGGATCTGCGGAGAGCATTTCGCCGCGATCCCAACTCCTCTATTACCAACGTTCAGGGAACTCTATGCAAGTCAATGGGACGCCCTGCCCGTTGAAAACTGACTCTCAAGGGGTACCCTGTACGTAATTCCGTGACGGAGAGGGGCCCTGACCGACCGTCAACATGAGACAGGTTGGGAGTGAGAACGTGTTGCTTCAAGAGTCTTTGGTTTAGTGCCTTCACTGCGTTTCCTTGTTCTGTAATTAATTTGTATGCTTCTTCTTCTCTTCGCCTTTCAACTCCTTGTGTCTTGAGTCCTTCTTCCATTCCTCTGCGGTGTTCTCCCATTCTTCTGTTGAGTTCCGCCTTCAGCTGAGTGGCACTGGATAGGTTTCCTGCCTCATAAGCCAATTATCTCTCTCCTGTGGTGAATTGAATTGAAGCATGGTGAAAAGTGTTGTTCTCTGGTATGTCGGGAGGAGAGTCTCCGGTCAGGCTTGGATACTGCCTTGGAGTTTGGATAACTGGAGCGGCTTCTGTTATCCCTGCTATGTCTTCCCTCATTGGCAGATCTGCTTCTTGGACCACATCCATGCTGTCTGCCGGCCCAATACTGACATATTTTAGAAGATGTAACAGACCTATAACTCTTGGTTTTCTTTTTTCAGCTTTCACCCATGCACTTTGCTGTTGTAGGTGTTCTTCATGTTCATAGTCAAATACTGCTATTACATGGGCTTCTGTTGGTCCAGGTTGATCATCTGCTGGAATCAATCCTCCCGTTCGCCACTGTTCCAACAGTTTATCTATTTGGTTGCACGTCTTTTGTCTAAAATTTGGATGTGTCATAGCATCTGATCTTATGCGTATCCTCTCCTTAATAGCTGCAGTTGAGCCTGGCACTGCGTCTGGTCTCAACTTAGTTTCTTTCGGTGACATGTTCGTTAAAGAGCCTGTGACACGAGTTTCCCCCATCATCCAAACCCATCAATTTGAGTAAATATTGTCCCCTTGAAAACCGTTACTGAACTGATTTTGGATATTTGTACTTTGATAACCATTAATCTGCCCTTCAATGTTGACCATTCCTGGATCTGCTCGGGGATTCTTCAAGTCCCGCCAAATTACGTGTGACGTCATTGCGGGCACAGCGCTCCAGCTGCACCGTTCAGGATCCCAGCATTTGCATGTAAACGCACGATGGCGCACACAGCAGCAAGCTAAAACAGCGATGACAGTTTAATTTTGAACCTGTCTGAGAGCTCATATGAGGCTGAAGGATTGGTTTATGTTGTATCTGTTAGAAGTTTAGGAATTAGGTGCGTCAATATGGGCAATCATACGGTCATGTAGCCAGTGGTGGACTGGGACTAAAAATCATCCCGGGACTCTCGACCGGCCCACTTCGGTACCGCTAGTAAATTGTCAACGGGGGGAGTGGGGGATGTCAGGGGCGGCGGGTGCTGTAGATAGTAAATGTAAATATGTAAATATTTGTGTCACTGCATCCTGGTAAAATACAAATATAATGCAATGTGTGTGTCTTTGACATTAGCGCTGCCAGCCACCTGTGCCCTGTACTACGAAGCCAGTTCAACATACCCTGGATATGTTTGAGTAACAAACTAACTAACAACAACAAACTAACAAACGAGATCTCGCTAAGCGGTCCTACGAGTCACGCTGGTTATCAACTCGGTAAATCAAGCTAGGGTTTCTCTCACCAGCTGAGAGCGCGTTCACGTCTAAAGACACGAGTGGATCTGACTTTAATTACATTTGACTCGAGTGTTTCGTCAACATAATGTGTTGCTTAAAATAATACTTCTGCATACAATATGTGACACTGTAAGTGTTGCACGGCCAGATATGGCAGATAAGGAAATATATGATATATTATGATATTATATGATCGATGATCTGATTGATGATGTAATATGAATGATAAGTGCGACACGTCTGCGTTTTCTCTGCATAGGCCTACGGCAGTTTAAACTGTATTTCCTTTATCCTGTAATATGACTTGAGAGATTTAAACTCCGCACACTGAGTTGATCTCTTTTCTATAGACCCCGGAGGCGGGCAGCGTCAGGTAAAAAAAGTTATTTAGCCTTCCCAAACCTGAGCCTCACGCGCCGCCTATGGGGGATGTGCTAGTGACTTATCCGACCGGCCCACTTCGGTACCGGCCCATCGGGATTCGTCCCGATGGCCAGTCCGCGACTGCACCCAGCCCACGTAAACTGTCAACGGGGGGAGCCTCGCTGCGGGGAAACGGTGGACCTAGTGTCCCGATCGGAGTGGGAATAATAATAATAATAATCCGTGCATTTTATCCATTAATTTCCCCAACATTGTGGTAAAAAAACCACACGTTTAATCCATGTTGGTGTACTACTACTACAAAAAGCATCGGTTTGTTTTCTCATCAGGAAATGCAGACCGGCTCAAACAAACGATTTTTAATCATCATTCTCACGATCATTTAATCTATCATATGTTCGCCGAATTGACATGAAAGCACTAATACATGTAGTTTCATCCACTTGAGTTTACAACTACAAAAATAATCGATTTGTTTTTATATCACATCCTACGGGAGGAAATTCAGTAGCTCTCACTACCGATTTTTAATCCTAATGTAATCATCATCTTCACCACGATCATTTATGTTTATGTTCGCCGAATTGACATGAAAGCACTGACAAATATGAATATACTGTAGTCAACTTCATTCAAACGTTATTAACGTGCCTAAACTCAGTAATTCACCATTTCTACGCATGACAACACACTTTGTCCGTGTTTGGCTCTCTCGCCGCACAGTGAAGCGTTCCCGCATTGACGTCACTTCCGGCTTCCCCCAAAACTTCAAAATGAGTCGAAGGAATTTCCCCGCGATGTTCGAAATTATTGATATTTAACGGAACGGTATCGCTTTTTCTTTTTTAAACTGACGGTTCGAGATTACTAGTAGCCCAATATTTCATTGCACAACAGTTGTTGGGATGCTGTCACAGGCTCTTTAAATACTTTAATGAAATTACTAAGTTATCAAAGATGAAGCACTAATCCTCTGACTAGTACCTTTGTATTCCTTATAAAAGTATCCTATGGCGTCAGAACTTAACTTTTTTTTTACAGAAATCGGAAAAACTAAATTAAAATGTTGTAAAACTGAAATTGGAAAATGTAAATCAAAATTTAGAAATGAGAAAAATGTAATTAAAATTTTGAAATTGGAAAAATGTAATGCAAATTATGCACATTTTTAAATCAGAATTAAATAGATAAAAATGAACAGTGTATGGTTTTGACTTTGGAATATGAAAAATGGAAATATGGTGAAAATCCAAATCTGCTGTGTACAGTGTGTACTGAAGCGTATGGAATTATGCAAATGTCATAAACTGTTAACTTCAATAAAATGGTGTTTGAATATTCTACAGTCTAGGTTGAAAGACTTTTATGTAAGGTTTTTTATCTTAAAATTAGAAACCACATAAAACACATAATTCTATCTGTGTGTGGAGAAGTATGTTTAAGCAATAGCTCACGACAGGCCATGGTATATGCTCATTATATCACAGCTAAGGGGCGTGGTTCGGCCCGACGCGAAGCTCACTTCATGGCCTGAAGTGAGCTTTTATAAAACGGTTACCAAGTGTGGCAATATGAAAGAAAAATACACACTCTAATTTAAATAGTTTTTATTAGTAAATAATGATGTTCAAAATAAAATAGTCCCTCTGTTGCGTTCTGCACGAAACATAGTGCGAGGTGGTTGCTATGCAACAACACTAACAGCTAGCGAACATATTAGACAGAGAGCGTTGATCCATTATGTGGCTATTTATTTACATTCATTTGTATGTTGCCGTTTATTGTGCACCCACTGAAAACCTGTCCAGCATCAGTAGACTGGCTTATGTGGTTACTTGTATAGGTTGAGGTTGTTCTAGGCTGTTGCTTGGCGTGGCGAGAATATTGCTCCACTTTCTCCGGTCCCCGAGATTGGGCTTCCAGTAGCTCTGGAGAGAGCTTTGCACCTGTGGCCACTAACGGTCATAATTTCTCTGCTTAGTTTCAAGACCCGCATCAGAAAGCTTTTGAATGGTGGTACTTTTCCAGTTGGTCTACCTGCTCTTCACGTAGCTCTGCATGTCGTCGTTTAGGTGCTTTTTTTTTCTGGAGATAGGCACTCCTCACTCCTCCATAGTAAGACCCCCCCAGAGGTCGAAGTTAATCTTAAATGTTTCCATCTTATGCTTCGTAAGTTTGTTTCGTAACGGAAGAAATGTAAATATATTTATAAAACTGACTTTCATTACAGATTTGAAAACATCGTTGCTTGCTTTAAAAGTAGCACAATTCATTATGTCAAACCTTGGAAATAACCCAGTTCTGGCCCCAGCAGCCATGGTTCCAGACCCAGTTCTGGACCCAGCAGCCATGGTCCCAGACCCAGTTCTGGCCCCAGCAGCCATGATTCTGGCCCCAGTGCTGGCCCCAGCAGCCATGGTTCCGGCCCCTGTTCTGGCCCCAGTAGCCATGGTTCCAGCCCCAGTTCTGGCCCCAGCACCCATGGTTCCAGCCCCAGTTCTGAACCCAGCAGCTATGGTTCCGGCACCAGCAACCATGGTTCCAGCCCCAGTTCTGGCCCCAGCAGCTATGGTTCCGGCCCCAGTTCCGGCCTCGGCAGCCATGGTTCCGGCTTCAATTCTGGCTACAAAGCCGGTCCACACAGCCATGATCCAGGCTTCAGCTCCGGACCTTACAGCCATGTTTCCGGCTCCAGAACTGGATCTTACAGCCATGGTTCCGGCTCAAGTACCGGCCCCAGCAGTCATGGTCCCGACTCCGGCTCCTCGTCACCTGTTGACTCATCGGCCGACGCCAGATCCCCGAGTCCTGTCGGCATACCGGCCGACTCCAGCACCTAGTCTCCTGCTGGCTCTCCAGCCGACGCCAGCTCCCTGTGTCCTGTCGGCGTACCGGCCGACTCCAGCACCTCGTCTCCTGTTGGCTCTCCAGCCAACACCAGCTCCCCGAGTCCTGTCGGCGTACCGGCCGACTCCAGCACCTCGTCTCTTGTTGGCTCTCCAGCCAACGCCAGCTCCCCGTGTCCTGTCGGCGTACCGACCGACACAAGTTCCCTCTCAAGTCCCCTCTCAAGTTCCTACCCGAGTCCCCTCTCAAGTTCCTACCCGAGTCTCCTATCGAGTTCCCTATCGGGTCCCCTCTCAAGTTCCTACCCGAGTCTCCTATCGAGTCCCCTCTCAAGTCACCTCTCAAGTTCCCTCTCAAGTCCCCTCTCGAGTCTCCTCTCGAGTTCCCTCTCAAGTCCCCTCTCGAGTCTCCTCTCGAGTCTCCTCTCGAGTTCCCTCTTGAAATTCCTCTCAAGTCAACTCTCAAGTTTCCTCTCGAGTCCCCTCTCAAGTCACCTCTCGAGTCACCTCTCAAGTCTCCTCTCGAGTTCCCTCTCAAGTCACTTCTCGAGTTCCCTCTCTAGTCCCCTCTCGAGTTCCCTCTGAAGCCCTCTCTCGAGTCCCCTCTCAAGCCCTCTCGAGAGAGAGTCCCCTCTCGAGTTCCCTATCGGGTCCCCTCTCAAGTCACCTCTTGAGTCTCCGTTCAAGTTCCCTCTCGAGATTCCTTTCAAGTCACCTCTCAAGTCAACTCTCAAGTTTCCTGTCGAGTTCCCTCTCAAGCCCTCTCTCGAGTTCCCACTCAAGTCCCTACTCATGTGCCGTTGGAGGTCCCACAGACTACTCTTCTGCCGGGGGTCCTGCCAACCCCATGTCCTGAGCCGTTGGAGGTCCCACAGACTGCTCTTCTGCCGGGGGTCCTGCCAACCCCATGTCCTGTGCCGTTGGAGGTCCCGCAGACTGCTCTTCTGCCGGGGGTCCTGCCAACCCTATGTCCTGTACCGTTGGAGATTCCGCTGGGGGTCCTGCCAACCCTTTGTCCTGTCCCGTTGGGGATCCCGTCGACTACTCTCCTGCCAGGGGTCCTGCCAACGCTATGTCCTGTGCCGTTGGAGGCCCCGCCGACTACTCTCCTGCCGGGGGTCCTACCAACCCTGTGTCTTGTCCCGTTGGAGGCCCCGCCGACTACTCTCCTACCGGGGGTCCTGCCAACCCTATGTCCAGTGCCGTTGGAGGCCCAGCCGACTACTCTTCTGCCGGGGGTCCTGCCAACCCTAAGTCCTGTGCCGTTGGAGGCCCCGCCGACTACTCTCCTGCCGGGGGTCCTGCCAACCCTGTGTCCTGTCCCGTTGGAGGCCCCGCCGACTACTCTTCTGCCGGGGGTCCTGCGAATCCCTTGTCCTGTTCCGTTGGAGGTCCCGCCGACTACTCTTCTATCGGGGGTCCTGCCAACTCTATGTCCCGTGCCTTTGGAGGTTCCGCTGGGGATCCTGCCAGCTCTATGTCCAGTCCAGTTGGCGGCCCCGCCATCACCTGTCCTGCCGGGGGTACTGCCAACCCCTTGTCCAGTTCCGTTGGAGGCCCCGCCATCATCTGTCTCGCCGGGGGTGCTGCCAACTCCTGGTCCTCTTCCGTGGGGAATCCTGCCGAAGCCTGTCCCACCGGCTCCGGTTCCTGTTCGGCCGACACCGGGTCCTGCCCGGCCTCCGGAGCTGTTTGGCCTTCGCCCCACCCTGAACTCTGCCTTGTCCCCGGGCCGTCCGCCCGAGTCCCCCTTTTCAAACTCTGCCTTGCCCCCGGGCCATCCGCCCGAGTCCCCCTTTTTTAACTCTGCCTTGCCCCCGGGCCGTCCGCCCGAGACCCCTTCCTTGAACTCTGCCTTGCCCCCGGGCCGTCCGCCCGAGTTCCCCTTTTTGAACTCTGCCTTGCCCCCGGGCCGTCCGCCCGAGACCTCATCCTTGATCTCTGCCTTGCCCCCGGGCCGTCCGCCCGAGACCCCTTCCGGGTCCTCCGCTGTCAGCCCAAGCCCGTTCTCCAGACCCCCTCCACCCACCCTGTTGGCCGTAGTTTTGTGTCCCTCCTCCGGCCCCCCTCCACCCACCCTGACGGGATCCGTCCCTTGAGGGGGGGGGGGGGGGGGGGGGGTACTGTCAAGATCTGTCTTTATTGTATTTTGTCTTGTCTTTTTCTGTCTTTTGTTTCATGTTTTATTTTGAAAGGTTTTCACCTCCTGTCTTGCCTGTTTCTGTCTGTGTTGTGTTTTGTCTTGTCTAGATCTGTTTTTGGTTTTCTGTCTGCGTTGTGTCTTGTCTAGATCTGTCTTTAGTTTTCTGTCTGCGTTGTGTTTTGTCTTTAGATCTGTCTGTGGTTCCCTGTCGTTAGTTTCCCTGGTGTGTCTTATTACCCGATTGTGTGCATCTGGTGTCCCTGTGTTTTCTCCTCCCTCCACGTTGGAAGTACTCCACGGGATTGGACGAGAGGAGAGAGAGGCGGGAGGATTTAAAGATGACCGTGCAACCGTCGGGTTTACTTCCTGTTCGCTTCTTGAACTCACACTGGTAACCTGAAAAACACACACACACACGTCAATATGAACAAAAGGAGAAAACATAAGACATATAAATAAGTGTTGCATTTCACAATAAAAGCATTTATTAATACATTTGTGTGTCTTAAATATGTTCTGGGTTCACATCCACTCAAACACCCTCATTCCCACACACACACACTCATACTGACACTGAGGGCTGATTCCCAGAGTCTGAGACCAGAGAGGAGCGGTGAGGAAACGCTTACCCCAAGGAATTAACTCCTGACCGGACACACGCACACACACACACACACACACACACACACACACACACACACACACACACACACACAGTGTCAATGATTGCTGGATACATGATTTTATATATCTGAGACCCATAATATATGCCTAAAAAGTGCATTTTGCATGATAGGAGACCTTAAATGAACCAATGATCAGTCAGTATGTCTCACCATGCTGCTCTGCAGGCCTTTATACTTCAGACTCCCATTGGCCAGGAAGCTGTACAACGGACTCCGTGGTGTCGAGTTAAAATCCCCACACAGAACCACTGGATTGGTCGATCCGTCCGGGAGGCGGGACAACCGGTTTATCTCGGCCAATAGGATGGCCAGCTGGGCCAGTTTGATGTCTCCCCGGCGAGGGTTGTAGAGCAGGTGAGTGTTGGCCACGCAGATG
Organism: Gymnodraco acuticeps; assembly: GCF_902827175.1. Lineage (NCBI taxonomy): Eukaryota > Metazoa > Chordata > Actinopteri > Perciformes > Bathydraconidae > Gymnodraco > Gymnodraco acuticeps. The sequence goes on along the minus strand of NW_022989984.1, from coordinate 8,329 downwards.
AAGGAGGAGGCATCTGATTGGCTGCGGGCGTCTTTAGGTCGCAGCAGTAGGACCAATCCCACGTTGTCTCGGTCCAAGAGGGCGTCGCTGTGTCTTGTTTGTATAATTAGTCTTGTGTGTATTTAAGTTCTGGTTTTTCTGTTTGTCTTTGTCGGTTCGTCTTGTGTTTTGACTAGGTCTTTGGTGAGTGTTCTGTTCTGCCTTTTTTAATAGTTTAGCCTTGAAATAAAGGAGTTATTTTTGACACTTTAATCTGCATTTGGGTCCTGCTTCCTACACACACCGTAACAGTTTCCCTCGACCCCCACCGCGGAGAATAAACAGAAGGGCAACCATGACAACCATGCTTCTTCGCTGCTTTTGTGGAGGAAGTTACAGCGCCACGTACAGGCTCCTGCATATGTACTGCAGCTTATCCAGCGGTTGGAGCTGTCTCGTGTGGACAGACACTATCCGGTGAATATTGCGTGTGGACGGAAGCTTTTTTGCGATTGCGATTGCGCTTGCGTTAATCCTATGCGTTTAGCCGTTTTCGTCCTCGTGTGGCCGGGGCCTTAGCTGTTTCAGTTTTGGTGTGAACCAGGGCTGGTTGTTGTTGAAACTCACCCTGGTGCGTGCTGGTACAGCTGTCCTCGCAGAAGCTGATGTATGACGTCACAGCCTCTGCATATTCATCCAGACTTTGCGTTGCAGTCCTAAACATGTCCCAGTCAGTACAGTCCAAACACGCCTGAAGTTCCTCCATAGCTTTACTGCTCCACTGCCTGAATGTCCTCACTACAGGTTTACACAGCTTGAGTTTTTGCCTGTATGCAGGAATCAGGTGAACCATGGTGTGGTCAGAGTGGCCCAATGCAGCGCGGGGGACGGCGTGATAGGCTTCCTTGATGGTTGTGTAACAGTGATCCAATATATTACCCTCTCTGGTGGTATATTTAATAAACTGTTTATATTTTTGGGAGTTCGTGGCTGAGGTTGCCTTTGTTAAAGTCACCAGGGTTGCGTTCCAATAGTCCATTTAGCTTAGGAACCTTCCTAACCAAGTGAAATGACCCGGAAGTCCCTCAGTGGCAGCCATGATAAGTGCCGTTCGAATTCTCTAGCTAGGAAAGGAGGTTTGAAACTTCCTTTATAACCTCCTTTAGCTTAGGAACCACTGGACCTCCCTTGACGAAAGGAGAGGAGAAAATGCTGCCCCACAATGCCTTGCGGCCGCAGCATTTGCGTCACACAACAGTCGGCCGTTCACGGAAACAACCGATTATGACCGAGAAATTATATCATGAAAGTTACGGTGATTATTAAGCATTTTAAAACGTATGTGGTAAGTTGCCAAAGTGCTTTGTTCTGAACGTTCATCAGTATTATAATCAAAAAGAGAAATATGAACGTTAGTTTTTACTGAAATTATCAAATAAAGTCAACATTTCACTGAGCTGTGTGTGGTTTGTTCAACTTTTAAAAGATGTTTGAATGGTGATATACACAGTGATAGATGTTAAGGACTAACGTTTATAATAAATACATTTGTATTGATTCTAAGATCTTTTCATACAATCATACGTATTGGGATAATTTGTATTAATGTGGACCGGAGGGAGAGGGTGACGAGCAGGGGCGTCGCCTGGACCTGAAAACATTTGGGGCTTAGCCCACAGTGGCGGCGGCGCTACAGTGGAATTTTCTACTGCAACACTCCCCACACAGTACACCCGCAACTGTTACAATGAAGGCTCGATAATCAGCGCACGGCATATAGGCAGGGGTAAAGTGCTATTTTTTTATGAGTGGGGGGCGGACCTTTCACTTTCCTTTTATAATTAAATTCCAACTTTGGTCATGAAGAATATGTTTCTCTGTTGTCCACGTTCATAAAGCATAAAGCAACAGCATCAGAGCACGGTGCAGAGTCTCTAGATGAGTTTACAGTAGTCCCTTGTTCTTATTAAACATCCATGTTGTAGTCCGCTGTAAAGAAAACTGTAGTTTCCATAGTTTCCCCACAGCAGCAGACGTACATTCATGACGTCCGCTGGCGCATCATAAACACCTCGGATAGTGAAAGTGCAGTCGATTCTCTAAAGTACCGCAGTCTCTTCTCCTAAGTCCTTTTGAATTCTCCTATCCACTATCCCTTAACCCTGTGACGTTTCACTCAGAGGTCAAGGGATAGATGATAGGGTTACAATTTAGGAGCTGATCTTTTGACTATTCCACTGCAGCCCTAGTCCATGGATGTATATTAAGAACTGGATACAGCGTGGGAGGCGGGGCCTCATTCATTCCTATGAGAGTTGCTCATTGGCGCATGATGACAAAATGGCCCAGCTTTTGAGAGAGCGAAACGTCACAGATTACCCGGCATGCCTGAGAAGTACCCGTATGCAGTGGTGTAGTGGGCGTTGGACGCGGGGGTACGCCGTACCCCCACTTATTTGGAGCATGATCTTTTTTTTAATAGTCTAATAAATATAAAATCATTGCCAGTGTTATCAGTTGCAAGTGTGTATTTGTTGTAATAATGACAAAAACATAATACATTTCACAGTAATTATAATACAAAATAAAAACGATTTCCTTAAAGAATTATGATTCGTCATCACTCTCATGACCCCGCGGTGAGCTGGGGGTGTGTCAGTGACACACCCACGGCCAGCTTACCGCCCGCCGATTTTGCGGCAGCTCTTTCCCTCAAGAACGCTAACGAAAAAGCTCTATAATGGAAGGAAAACGTTTTTTACTTGACTTATTTTCTAAAAAGAATATAATTCACAAGAAGAAAGAGGCTAGCAGCACCGAAGCTACAAGTGAAGCTGCTAGTAATACATCATCAGAAGAGCCGCCTAAAGACGTGGATAATGCTAGCACTAACGTTAACGTTAGCTGCGCTAGCAACGTTCCCCTGGCTAGCTCAAGCTCACCTTTCCCAGAGGTATGGAGAGATGTGGCGGAGGAAACAAGAGGCATGCCCGTGGATAGACTGCAAAGCTGGGAAACTGGGCTGCAAAGTTTGTTCATCCATTTCGGATTTATCAGTCTTCAAAACCCAAGGTGTGTGTGTGTGTGTGTGTGTGTGTGTGTGTGTGTGTCAAGAATTCCGATTATTTTTCGATACTTTTCTTTAAAAAAGGGAAACCGTCTTAAATGTAATTATTGTGCTTTATTTCACACCAGAACCATAACCACATTGGTAAGTTAGCTAAAAAGATAGCCATATTAGACAGTTATCATTGCCATTAATTGCAAAATAAATTACACTGGTTTGACTTAGATCTGAGGGCATGGGCTTGAGCATGATGTAATTATGTTATCTATCACATTCGCTAACCTGTCTGTCTTTAAATTCTTTAAACAGCTCTGGATGCCGGTTGGCGAGGTGCTTAGCCAAGTTTGATGTGTTGGCTCCCTTGGGTTGCAGGGATCTAAAACATGTCTTACAAGCTGTCAATACTGCCCTCTCCTACTGCTAAGGCCTCACTTTTCCCCCAGTTGACTCGAGCAGATGAGATTTTGCAAAAATTGCTCACAGTTTCAGTTAAAACATTGATGTCATCTTGTTTTTTAACAAAGACCATTATGTCATCCGCATACGCAGACAATTTAAAAACATCCCTACAGCCAGGAAAAGAAAAACCCTGTAACTTTGACCCGGTGTAAAAAGGGCTCTATGGCCAGGGAGTAGAGCATCCCGGACAAAGAGCAGCCCTGTCGGACTCCTCTCTGAGCTTCAAAAGGAGCACACAAACTACCGTTTATCTTCAGTACACTCTCAATGTCCCTGTACAAGACCTGGATCTTGGCTATGAGACCAGAGCTGAACCCAAAAGCTTCCAGCGTCTGCCACAAGTACTGGTGTTCAACTCGGTCAAAAGCCTTTTCTTGGTCTAGAGAAATCAGACTAAGCTCACAGCCCAATGAACCGGAGAGGTCCAAAACATCTCGAATTAGAGTCACGTTGTCAGTTATCAACCTGCTGGGTACACAGTATGTCTGGTCTACGTGAATGACATGCTCCATCACTTTTCTCAGCCTCGTCGCTAACACTTTGGAAAGCAGCTTGTAGTCGGTACAGAGTAGAGACACAGGACGCCAGTTCTTAATCTCCTGCAGGTCTCCTTTCTTAGGGAGGAGAGTGAGCACAGCTCTCCTGCAACTCAGAGGCAACCTCCCGTTACTTAGACTGTCTCTGAGCACACTCAGCAGGTCGTCACCTATAACTGGCCAGAGAGCCTTATAGAAGTCTGCAGGCAGGCCGTCTATGCCAGGAGCATTCCCACTCTGCATGCTCTGCAGGGCCTCCTGCAGCTCCTGAGCAGAGAGCTCCGCCTCCAGCTCAGCATGGTCCTCCTCAGGGACGTTAGGAAGGCCCTCATAGAATGACTGCGCCACCTCTGGCTCGGCCTGGAACTCTGTTCTGTAGAGCTCTTTGTAGAACTCCACAGCACACTGACGAATGTCGGCGGACTCCTGAAGCAGCTGCCCAGCATTGGATCGCAGGGAGTGCATCAGCCTCCTCTGACCATTCTTACGCTCGAGACCAAAGAACAAGTGAGAGGGAGCATCCATTTTCACGATGTTCTGAAACCGGGATCTGACCAGAGCATCCTGAGCAGAAAACCCCAGCAGGTCAGACAGAGCTGAGTTTTTACTTTTGAAAACTTCAACATGTTCTCGCTCTCCTGTGGAGTCTGCAAATCCCTGCAGCTCCACCACTTCTCTCTCCAGAGCTCTCAGAGATCTAGCCATGTCCTTTGTGACATTGAAAGTGTACTGCAGGCAAAGCTGCTTGATCTTCACTTTACCTACATCCCACCACTGCTGAAGAGAATTGTACTCACTCTTAGATAAACGGTAGTTTTCCCAAAAAAAAAAACATTTTTAAAATGGTTGTCGGCCAACAGAGAAGCATTAAAGTGCCAATACGCACTATTACACTTAACATGATTAATAAAAAGTAAGACTTGTGCGAGGGAATGGTCAGAGATCCCCACTGGACTGATGGAGCAGCTTATGCTTACATTAATGTGATGGTTAAAAACATAGACACGATCCAGCCTAGCCAGAGACAACAGGTTATCCCTAGAGTGCACCCACGTGTACTGCCGCTGGCCCGGGTGGAAGTGCCTCCAAACATCACACAGCTCAAAGCTTTCTGTTAGTCTTATTAAGGCACTCTTCGAGGCAGCATGCGGTTCCTGGTGGTTCCTATCCAGCACAGGGTTCTCTGTGCAGTTGAAGTCACCCCCCAGGAACAGATACTCCCCACTATCACAGGTGCTAAGAGTGTGTTTCAGTTTCTCAAAAAACAAAAGCCTCTCTGCGCCCACACTGGGAGCATAAATATTTATAAAACACATTTTAACTTTTTCAAATTCAGCATTTATTTTGAGCAAGTGTCCTGATGACCTCATCGACCGTACAGGAGAAGGGTGTAAAGCCCCTCGCAAAGAGAATGGCAACCCCTCCACTATTGCTGCGCTTATGGCTGAAGAAGCCCCCCCCCCATCCCCTCCTCCAGTCACTCTCGTTCTCAGCAGTGCTGTGAGTTTCCTGGAGAAACGTCACATTTAAACTCTTGTTTCCTAATAAAGTAAATAAAGATGCTCTCTTAGCATCCCCTCGAGCACCGTTAATGTTTAAAGAGCCCAGCTTTATGTCACTCATAATGAAATTATAGTTGCATCCTAATAAAATCAAAAACCTGGCTGAAGAAAAAAAAATAATAAAACCAAGATGTACTTATTTATCATTCTTTGCAGTTTCCCCTCTAATCCTCTGAAGTATCTTCTTTAACCGAGCCTTCTCTGGGCCGCTGAAGAAAGGTTCCCCTAAAGGCCCTGACACACCAGGCCGATTTCGGCTGTTTTCGTAAGTCGGGAGACGAAGCGTGTCCTGTCTCCCAAACTCAATTTGGTGTGTCCCGCACCGTCGACCGTGACACGCCATATTTGGACTGCCTGTCCCGATGCATGGCCGATTCAACATGTTGAATCGGCCATGCATCGGGTCTGGCAGTCGGACCAAACAATCACTCTGATTGGCTGTTCAGCTAGCGAATCAGTGCATGAGAAGCGAAACGGAAGTGAGGGACGTAAACAAACGATTTAAGAAGGCACACACAGACTGATATTCATTTTCATATCATCATGGCGATCTGGAATGACGCAAACGAAGACCTGCTCATCACATTGATCCAGGAGAGGCCAGCTCTGTACGACATCACAGAGAAAAGGTACTCGAACCGAGTAGTGAAAACCGGACTCTGGCGAGAGATTGAAACGCAACTTGGTTTCTCGGGTAAGATTCTCTTTTTCATCAATTGAGCTCTTTAGCAGATATTGTTGGCTTTTTATTGTTTGCCAGCGTACAGTGACGTTAACGTGAAATGTAATTTGTTATTTCAACCTTGTGTTTTGTTGTTATCTTGTTGCTAGCTGTTGCTAGCTGTGCAGTTTGGCACTGCATATAGATATGAATTGGACATGCTAACTAGCCACAATGGTTACATCGTTTATTTGAGGAAGAAGTGGGATTCTCTGCGAACCCAGTACACCCGGTACAGGAGACTTGCCCCTTCGGGTAGTTGTGGAGCACCAAAGACGGGCAGACAGCAGTGGATCATAACCAGGCTGCAGTTTGCACATGCTATTTGTTGTTGTTTATATCACGCAGTCTGTTCTTCTTCTCTGTCTTCCGGTTGTTGCCTATTTTTAATGACGAATACACACTACCGCCGCCTGCTGGTAAGGAGAGTTATTGCCACTCACGCACTGAAGTCTTTGCGGTGTGTTCCCGTGCGACACATGGCCAAGACGCAGGAGAACACCGCGACGCAACAGCCGACGTCGGCGTCGGCGAGTCCTCTGGTGACTGCTTGGTGTGTCAGGGCCTTAAGGCTTCTTTGCGCCGCATGAGAACCCTGGCAGTATTGTGAAAGATCTGCAAATCTGCAAAAAAGTCATCTAATTTCACCCCCCTCCACCCCTTAGTTTCCGCCAGAAAGGATCTGATCCTCTGGAAAGAATACTCCTCTCCCTTTGCTACCTCAACGATGTCAAAGAATGACTCGCTGTCACTGTCCTCTGAGTCCTCTGAGACTCCCTCTGGCTGAGAGGAGAAACACAGCGACTCCTTCTTTGACACCTTCCCTTTCTGAGCCACACTTCCTTTGCTCACTTGTTCGTTTTTCCTTTTAACAGGTAACCTTAACAAATCCTCATCCATTACCACATCCTCCAGAACAGACTCAGCCACTCTGGCTGCAGTGTGCTCACTATCTGCTTTCTGTGTGACCTGAGTGTCTGTGTGTGTGATACTGTGTGTACCGGCTGCCTGTGTGCTTTCTACGCGTGAAACCGTTGGCTCTGCCAAAGCCAAAGCACCGGCTTTCCGCTGGCGCAGACCCCAGCACCGGCGGCCCGGCCGTGGACAAAGGGACCTGCAGCGGCTCCGCCGCGAGTGCGGACCCCTGCACCGGCGGCCCGGCCGTGGACAAGGCAACCGGTAGCGGCTCCGCCGCGGGCACCGTCGGGCCGGCTGCGAGCGCGGACACCACGGGCGCGTCACCCGCCCTCTCCGGGCACGTGCGAATCAGGTGTCCTGCCGCTCCACAACCATAACATTTCAAAATGTCAGACGTAACATGGACAGTATACACAAAATCATCAATTTTAAACTTGAGAGCCAGATTAAATTCCCCTTCATCCTTTTTCAGGACCATAAGCACCTGTCTCCTAAAAGACACAATGTGCTTGAGGTGCGGGGATTTGCAGCCCAGGGGGATCAACTTAATGGGAGATGCAAGCTGGCCGTATCGAGCCAGCTCTCTCTCCAACAACTCGTTTCTCAGAAACGGGGGTACATTAGAGATGATGACTTTTTTAGCTGGAGTGACAAGGGGTAGCACGGGTAACAGCGTCCCTTTAATCACTAGTCCGCTCTCCACCAGCTGGTTAGCTTTCTCCGTGCAGTCTAAAAAAATAACCACTGCACTGTTCATGCGGGAGGCAGATTTAACTCTGCCATATCCCACCACAGCCCCCACAGCCAGACCACACTCCTCCACCGACACACCGACAGGTGGAGAGAGCTTGATGGCGTGTTGGCGAGTCAGCTTCTCTAACACAGCGCAGCTGCCACGGAACGCCATGCCGGGCGGCGTGACTGCAGCTGCAGACGCTAGACAAACAATTCACCAGTGCAACCAAACAACACCACCAAAAAACACCAAAGTCGGTGAAGTGATGCACAAAGACATAAACTATCACCCAGAGAAAAATGAATTGTTAACAATGGTTTGAAAAGTTGTAAAACGTTAAACGATCGCTCT
>NW_022989983.1:3806037-4014831 GCF_902827175.1 Gymnodraco acuticeps | reverse complement strand
ATCTAGCTATCTATCGCTATCTCTATCATCGCTCTCTCTCTCTCTCTCTATCTCCTCTCTCTCTATCCTCTCTCTCATCTCTTCTCTCTCTACTCTCTATCTCTCTCTCTTCTCTCTCTCTCTCTCTCTCTCTCTCTCTCTCTCTCTCTCTCTCTCTCTCTCAAAGTCAGGGCCCAGCTGTGTGTGAGAGACGGATAAAGCCTTGTTGCGTTTGAAGTCGGCGCATACAATAGTAGCGTTTATAAAATCTGATTATCATACGGCCGGTGACATTTCTGATAAAGACGAGCTCGGCTCACCCTCGTTCCCTTTGATGTCCGGGGGCCTTATTCGCCTTGATTCCACTTAATTCCAAATCTCATTACCCTGCCCCATTGACCATCTGATTAGCATGAGCCCGGCTCATTTTGACACTTCTTTTGATGTATGGAAAGTGCAACAGCGGTTTACACTAGCGAGCCCATTCCACAGTTTCCAGTGTCATCTCTGGGTTTGGCTCGTCCCTCGCGTTTGAAGCCGGCGGTGGGGACAAAAGGAGAATTATTTCAAAATCAGATCATCCAGCGGGCCACATGATTTCTATCCCGAGCTGTTTTAAAGAAGCGCTTTGATGTCGGCTGGCCCGGCAATGAGCACAATGGGAAAGTTTGTGCTGCTCTGCTGTCACTTTGACACTGTGTTTTTAAAACTGTTTTTTTTGGGCATCCTGCTGAGGCATTCTGGGAGTCTGCGGGATGGCACTGGGCTCACCAAGTGCATTGTGGGACTGTGGGAGTCTGGCATTTGGTTGGTTTGTCCTGTGACTTTTTATTTTAAGAGTGTTGCTGATATGTTTCTGTTGTGATGGATCTATGATAGTTTAAAAGCTTCAACTACAGTTCTTCAATCATAAAGTCAGGCTTATCTGTACCTAATGAATTCCAGGAGAACGGCAGTAATCAAAAAGAACTGCTGGACATGTCAGTTTAAGGAAGGGGATGAAAGCTCCAGGAAGCGGAGAACAGGCCAAATAAAAGTCACTTCTCAACCAAGCATGAGATGAAAAACAAGAGAAAAGGGAAGCAGGGAAAATAAGTCCAGCTCACTCCTTTCTAATAGTGCTGAGCTATTTTATAGTTTCCTATATGGGACGCGTCCACAGGAGTGAGTCGGCTTCTTTGTAAGTGTCAGCTCTCGGAGATTCTGAGTCAGATAGCTTCAAATAGCAACGTGCTGATAACATTTCAGTCTGATGATTATCTTTGTACATTTTTAAAAATGAGCAACCCTGACAGCTGCTGGATTGAAATAAAAAGTAATATTTAGTAACATTACTAATAGAAATAATGATAAATGTCTATAAAAAGGTTTGTTTACATCACACGTTAAATGCAACCATATTTATGTTTGAAATGCCTCTCTCTGTTTCTGCCGGGAAAAATATAATAAAAAGTGTCTCACTTATTTCAAGGTGTTTTATTGAGTCCAGCGAGTGGCAACGTAGGATACTTGCAGTCATTAAAACCAAAAATATACGATTCAAATGTTTTTACTTTTCCCAGTACCGCCCGTCACCGCAGGAATTTACTCAATTGAACAATTAGAATGCCAGAAATCCTGGAAACTTGGCGTTTAACATCAGCACACTGATACACTCGTGTGACCGCAGATAATGGGATCTCAGCGGGGTTTACTGTGGGATAAGGGTCTGAAGACAGATTCTCCGTCTGTGTGTGTGTGTGTGTGTGTGTCTGTGTGTGTGTGTGTGTGTGTGTGTGTGTGTGTGTGTGTGTGTGTGTGTGTTAACCACTGTCTCGCACAAACTTGTAGTCAGACGACATTCCAGACGAACTCCACCAATGGCACACAAACACTCCAGCCTCACACACACAGCCTCACTACGGAGTGCTTGATGGTTGGCGAGGGGGAGGCTGAGCATTGCATTTTGGGAATAGCCCTAAGCATGAGCTCGCCTTCTTTCGTACCCTCCTGCTGCCTCCTCCACCATTCCTCTTTCGACATGTTGGTGATGTCACCCTGATCTGACACTACTCACATCCCCCGTCCCTTCCTCCCTCCCTATTTTCTCATCCTTCCTCCCCTTCTCACTGTCACCCATTTTACTGTAAGCCATGTGACTGACAGCTGCAGCTGCAAGTGCTTCAGCGGGCCTTCGCTTCAGCTGTTTGGCTTTGTAAAGATCTGACCCTCCCTCCAGCCTCCCGCCTGCAGGCCTTCCCCTAGCAACAGGCCTCAAGTCAGGCCAAAAAAAGACACCCCGATCATTTAGAGGATTGACTCTGCACGCTTTGTGTAAGTTAAGGTGAACTTGCTCCAACCAGAAGAGGAGTTTGGGCTACAGATCAAGACTGATAAGAAACCACATCAACAAAAGCTCAACACTTTTGGGAACAGATGTCAGCGTTGCTTAATCAAACCTCAAATTCCCCTTTAATAAGTGTACACAGCTTACAGAAATGGTCTGACCACATAAGTGCATCATAATCAATTCTGAGAAGCGGTCAGATGACACATAAGGAGTGCAAAGGTGTAACTCACCACTGAAAATGATATGACTATGAGCAACATTACAGGAACCAGCAGCTGCACACTTTACCACCAGGCAGTGGGCCGGCATGCTAGCAAGGTGTGAAGAGATGCACAAAGTGAAGCTATCGGTTAGCACTGCGCTAGCTTAGGGGAGTTTAACTTTCTTGTTTCAGGTTGAGTTAGATGTTAGAATGTTTCCTAGTCACACAAATGGAAAAAGCTATGGCACGCTGGAAACAACCGTCAACACAACAGATCATACAAATGTGTGTGTGGGTGTAAGTGTGTAATCAGAAACCATGAAGCATCGCCATTTATCTTGTCATAAGAATTGTTATAAGCTTTCCTATCAGCTTAAGCCTTTTGAATTTTTATCTTAGGCCTATTTTGGTGTCACCTTCGTAAGCTGTTCATTGGACTGTGTTTGTTTTGTGGGCCTCCAATTCCTTTAGACATTGTTGAGCATCATAACAACACAGCAAACTGTTGCTACTGAGATAACATTAATGACTTAAATGAAAGTGTTGAAAGAATAATGAGGTCTGCCTTGCGCAAGTATGGTGTTAACCATTTAGGGCGGGTCAGGAGGCGGAGAAGGTTTTCCACCAACTGGAGGATTAGTGGTCGTGTACCTGGCTCTTCCAGTCCGCATTTTGAAGATATTGAACCCCTACTTGCTCTGTAAGGCCGATGTATGAACGTGTGTGTGAATGGGTTAGGGTTAGCATGTCATTTAAAAGTGTTTTGAGTGGTCGGATGCTATATGAATACAATCCCATTCAAGTAGCAGTAGCTCAGTTATTATAATTTCATTATCTCAAATGTATCATCCAACTAAAAAAGTGTGATGAACTAGTATCACCATAATCATAAAATGGAACATGATACCTTTTTGAGCATTTCCCTCAGAGGTAGCATTTACTGTCAACCAGAGTGCAACTTGAATAAAGTCCTCACACTACCGCATGACTTTCCCTCAACGGCGTAAGAACTAAACTGTTGATAAACTACCAACTTGACGTTGGTGACATCCACAAGCGCTCACACGCCCCACCTAAATAAGGCAGTAAATCTGGAGTGAGATGCCAGTGCAGGCAGTCCCCACAGGCACAGTTTCACAACCGGGAGCAAGCGAGTTGGAAGTATATACGAGCTGACACTCGGAGCAGCCAGCACTGCTCACTGTAGACACAAGCACATGGCAAGCTAACAAGAGCAGTCAGTTACTTGACCACATACTAATCGCTGAAGACAGAGCTAAATATTTACGCAAACGGAGCCCAAGAGGAGAGATTTCCAATGTAGATCAGTGTAGTACAGTCACATTCATAGCCAACTTCTGCAAAGGCATATGCATCGTCCATACACGTAAAGAGACTATTTCAGGAGCATTTCAAGGAGGCCAATGACCTTAGAATACAGAAACAGAGAGCCAGATCATTCTGGTACTGTTAGCACCAGAAGCAGTAAAGGAAGTACTTACAGGTAGAGAGATACAATCTTGGAAGCAGCCTGTCCTAAATCTGGTATAGACGTGAGCTCATTGTGGTCCAGCCGCCTGAAAGGGACAAAGCAGTGGGTTAGAGAACAACAAATACAAATAAAGACATACACAAGAATGATATGTTGTTATGAGGTGAGAGGACTTCACAGGCATTTTCAAGTAGTCAAAAGTTCAAAAAGTTAAATAATGAAGAGTGCAGAAAAGAATTAAGTAGTCATTTTTTTTTACATCTCAAAATCCAGACACTAGCATAGAGCCTGGGTTAAAGCTAAGCTACACCTATGTTAGTGACGTTTTCATTTCTATAGAAAATGTGCATTATAGCTGAGATTACACAGTGTCCTTGGTGCTATTCCACACTTTTCATGAAGATGGATTCAATCAAAAACTTTAATATCGATTTTAGAATTAAATATCTAACACACGACTTGTCACTTCTGACGCAGAGCAAGTCATCCTTTTAAAAGACCAAAATAACACGGGAGTAAAACAGATGTCCAGGAGCGTATGACCTGCCAGAGATGTCACCAGTGTGTGTATCACCAGTTAGCCTGTGCGTGTGTGTGTATGTGTCTTGTGTACTGGCGCTGAGTGACACAAAGCCAAGCCCTCTCCTCACCGTATAAAATATTTACAAGGCCAGCGTTGGCCACAGTATCGGGTGGTGGAGCGGAGGCTTAATATAGAAAACCACCACTTTATTCTCAATTGGACTTAGTTCAAGGAAATACATACGAGGACGTTACTAGGAAGTAGAGTGCAAACCGTTTGTCAGAATTAAGTCATTGATAAAAACGCTAAAAGAAATTGCCACATTCAGAGCAAACCCTCACAACAGAAACAAAAAGACAGGGCCATGTCATGGCCATGTCTTCTGTCTGTGACTACTTACAGCTCTCTCAGGTTGGGAAGGTTGTCAAAAGCTTCAACATCAATGGAGGTCAGCTTGTTGTGGCCAAGATTTCTGGAAAAAGAGAAGACAAGAGGAAATGTAAATACAAATGTGGTTCAAGTCCTTCAGCGCAGACAAGGATGACATTTAAAAACACGCACAATATCTGTCATAACTGTTTTTGTATTTGTCATTGCCATTTTTCACTTGTTTGAATAGAGATCCTGATCGATGACACCAATTATGTCTCCCATTTGACAAACAGCCTCATACGTCCGTATTAAGTATGTCTGAAAACACTGCAGTACATCCAGTGGGCTGGCCTTCTAGGAGGGCCGGATCAATACTGTCGATACAGATTGTCTCTCTCTCCTGGCTCACTTTCCAAACATCACCCGCAGGCCATTCATCTGCATTAGTCAATTTGCACTTTAGGCAAACAGTGTATTTAATCGCTGGCACTTGACTTGTACGGAGGCTTATCACCGAGCGACTTGTCCGGTGATATAGCGTTACCACCGTCAGAGTGGGGAGGAGGGGGTGAACCAACCGAACACTGCATTTTGGATTGAGCTTCCCACGGCACATGAATCAAATGTACTTCACGCACAAACAAGTGCTATCTGTGTCACACACCTCCTGCCCGGCTGGCATGCGGCTGGTCAGTTGGCAGAGAGACGGCTGCAGTGAGAGTGCTGCCTGTGCATTGGGGTTAGGCCAGATGAGACAAAGGGAGCCCACAGCTCCGAGCCGCTCGCCTCCCCGCCCCTCCATCCCTCTGTCCAGACGTGAGAGACGGCCCAGGAATGCTTCACAGGCCTGCTGAGAGTTGGCTGCTTGTTCCCAGACACTGGGGACACTTTTACCTGATGCAACACATTCCTCATCCTCTTGTCCCACTAAAAGACCGCAGAGGGTTTAGGGGCTGAACCCTGTTACTTCATGTCATTAATTCTTCATTTAAGAGGAAGTCGGCATGGATATTATGGAAGTAAATGTGAGGAGGCTGGGTCAGAACCAAAGCAAAGGACTGTAAACGATGTAATACTGTTTATGCCCATCAATCTCAATCTCCACCCCACTTGACAGATTTCCCTTTCTTGTCTTCTGTGTTTGATTGCAGATAATGACAGCCTCGCTCCGCAAATCTTCCTCCCTGCCTGTGTGTGTGTGTGTGTGTGTGGTGTGTGGGGGGGGGGGGGTGAGGAGATAATAGCAGAGCATGTGTCTAGCCTGCAGGCATTGGCCTGACAGGGAGCTGAGCATGTGTGTTGCTGGATTTACCAGCTCCACGCAACCTATCTTTTACTGGATTTATATTAGCAAAAGCCGGGATAATACATGATACTTTTTTAGGTACCACCTCTAATAAGGTTCAAAGCAAGCAGACACTGTAGAGTTGAGTTAGATCCCTGCAGACCACTGATTGGTCAGAGAGAACTGTCATTTTTGCGACATGGGACATCCTGAAATATTTAAGTAACCAACCATACATACATATACATATGTGTGTGCTTTTCTTTGACGTTGCCATTTTTGTAGCTCCTCCGTTTACAAAAATGCTGTGTATAAAAATGCTGCAAGCTTACTTCTAGATATAGCTATAGATATAGCTATAGATATAGCTATAGATATATCTAGATATAGATATAGCTATAGATATAGTTATATATATATATATGCGACGCTAGGGATGATCTTGCGCGCGATCTTGTGACGATTCTCTGACGAATCAGCAGTCGAGAGTGTTGACGTCACTAGTTCAGCCCTGGCCCTGGCCTGATAGAACCACGATTTTATGGGGCCGGAAAAAAGAGGGAAAAAGTACCCGCTAGCCGGTGCTACGCTATATGGAAAGTAGTGCTGGGGGGAAACGATTATTTTGAAAACGATTAATCGGGCGATTATTTGATCGATTAGTCGACTAATCGAACGATTATTTTTCTGTTGTTCATTTCATAAAAACGTAATGTAAAAAAAACGTAATGTAAAAAAAAATGTTTTCACGATACTGTGTCTCAGGGGATCTTAATATTTAAGAACCTATTAATGTGTTATACCAGATTAACGGAAATAATCTCAGTTAATTGACGATACAAACCATGTTTACCAAAACAAAACACAAGTATCATAAGAAGCATCTAAATGACCCCTGAGCGAAAAATGCTAACGGACATTGGCACAGAACTCAAGATAAAAGTACCCTTATTACTTATCGTAGCTGCACTTACAAGATATCCGATTAAAGCTGAGACTCCACAGATTATGTAGGTATATAGTATCATCACTGAGTGATCCGGACTCGCGACAGGGGAAGCAAATACAGTCATCACAACACGTACCTTCACAGAGCTTCTAGGGAGATCGTCTTACCACCGTAGCTGTCAATCTGATCAAAAGACGTGTTCAATGACATTACAATGAGAAAAAACGCGGCTGAATCGGTTAATCCATAGGTTTTTAACGTCTATGTATAAAAAAATGATTGAATTTATAATCCATAATTCCATTTTATGTAAAAAATCGGAGAGCAAATGCTAGCTGCTAATGGTAGCCACCACAGCTAGCTGCTGCTTCTGCTAGGCTATGCAGCAGTCTCAGTGAGATATAAATATATAAATATCTTTGCGTTTTGGACTAACTTTAAAATATTCCCATGCTTTTGAAGACCTAGGGCGAGATGTTTTCGTTTGGGGGCTTCGTGCGCAATCCTGTGAGGAGGAGGTGGTAGCCGTTTCAGTCTCCATTGTGTTTGAAGTGCGATTGCGAACTGCTTGTTGCTTTGGGTGACCCACGTGTGTGTAGCGACGCGTCGACGCGGAAATATGTCGTCGACGATATTTTGACAGCACTAATGGAAAGGCCACCAAAAACTGGCCTGGCCACTTGAGGACGATTAAGGACGCTTAAACGGGGCTACCCGCTGCAGTGGAAATGCGCCATAAATCGTTGTACAGGAGGCAATTACCTCGTTATGGTGGAGCTAAGTGAAAAATGACAGCTTTCCAATGGGCCGCCTCTGCCTGGAGGTACATTAATTCACACACACGGCTCAGACAAGATGAACTTGGTATAGCGGTGTCGTCTGGAAGAGCAATCTGTAGCTTTTATCAACCTGCTTTTGGCACAAAACAGGTTGAGATATTTTACCCAGTGAACCTTGAGTTACAAGCGTATAAAAGATTTATCCAGGGACACCGACTCCAAAGGGGTTTTTTTATTTAGCATTTTAAGGTGGAGGAAATTGGCTATGCACATATTTATAGCTCCTCAATCTCAACACTTACAATAAAAAACAGGGCAAAACAGAACGACTAAGAAAGAAAGGCAAGTCACGTTTGAGAGCCAAACCTGCCGTACTGGTGCTAAAGGCCACGGCAACAAACAGAACGGGCCCTTTGTGTGAGTGTGCAAGCATGCATGTGCCTCTTTCTCAGTCACCGATGGTGTTTACACAACGGAGACTTTTCCCCTTCATCTCACTCTCAGCCAGATTTATTTTCTTGCCTATCAGATTAGATACATTTCACAGCTTTTTAACACCTACTGTATGAAGCGATGGTGATAACACCCATTTCCCTCTACCTTCCCCCCTCACTCCTGTGGAAGGAGGGGAGGACTCCAGTGCTAAGTGTGGTTAATGCTTTCCAGAAAGTGACCTTACAATCATGCAGTTTCTGGAAGAAGCCTTGAAACCATTAGAGTTTTGGACTTTGAGAGATGTAGACACCAACACTGTCAGGAACAAACACACAGAGAGAACAAACCGGCGACCTCCACAGGTTGACGTCATATTATTTAACCAGCCGGGGGAAAAAAGGATATATAGAGATGCGAACAGTCGCTGTGATTAATCACGGCAAACACTACAAAGCAGTTTCACTTAAAGCTTCAAACGCAGCATTCCATTGTACGGTACAACTAGTTTAGACAAATGGGCAGGACTGTTTGAGATTAGTCAGCAGGATCTAAATCAAAAGATCTCTCTGCCAGGTACTTAACCAAAGAAAGTGTGTGATAATTCAAGGCCGCATGTTGAGCCAAATGCTTACTTTCCCACTGAAGTCAAGCCGTTCTGACTGGTGCCAAGCCAGGTGGGCATTTTGTACATTCTTTTTAAATCATTTGTATTTACTCAAAAGGACAATAAAGCAAATAATGAAAATGTGCAGTAATGGCATTAATCACTTTGTGAAAAACATGAGAAACATCGTATAGTTGTACTGGCGGTACACTCCAAGACAACATTTCTGAAGTTAAAACTACTTGCAAAATATTCACAAATATAAAAAACAGGCCCCATTTAACATGGACCATCTGTTCTAAACAGCTCTAGCCAACACTTCAACTGTGTTTAACAAACTGCTTGCCATCAGTGAGCACAAAGGTCAGCATAACCTCTTTCTGTCGGCAGAGCTGGAAACGTGAAACGAGAGGGCCGGTCTGGGATAAAGAGGTGCAGTTACACTTCCACCTTCCAACTCAAAACACCCGCCACAACGCAAACACCTCCCCACACCGTACAAACAATAAACACAAACAGTGAGAGACTGTTAAATATCAAGAAGGAAAATAGCATTGCTGCAAAACAAGAACACCCCAAATAGGCAAAAATCAGAAACAACAAATAATCAACCGCTTGTTGCCCTGAAGCAGTGCCACTAGTTCCAATCAGTTAAATAATCAACTACTCTTAAGATGAACTCGTCCATCAAGAATAAAAAACAAGCATTTGCTTATTTCCGGTATGAGGTCTGTTTACAGGGCTCGACATTAATGACTGGCCGATGGCCCGGGGCCATCTAGTATTTAGCTCGGGCAATGAAGCCTCACCTGCTGGTTGCCCGATCGGGCAATCTATTATGTCAGTATCATGCAGCTCGTGGATCCAGTAATGAGTGACCCGACAGTAAAACTAAACATATCTATAACTAGTTACGGTAGTTTGAGAGGTAATTAAAATAGCTACGTGTGATATTCTAACCTGAAGTGTGTGTTTTGTCCGCTCACCGCTGCATGTGATCATGCAGAGCTGCGTGTCGACTCGTCAGCAGCAGCTGATCTCTCTCTCCCGTCAGATTAGACTTCACTCGCGTTTATGTCCATATCGATCAGATCCAGCTAGTTCTAGCTAATGATATGACTACCTGCTTATTAAAAGACATCTAAACAATAAGCGTCGCTGTGCAACCGGGTGAGGCCGCAAAGTATAGCGCAGCATTATGCATTTGTTTACATGCCCACCGGAACCCCGAGGCATTACCAACAGATCAACGCACAATCAACCCATACAGGACATCTCTTTCTCCACATTACGTGTTAGACATTAGAATTGACTATTCTTGTCTGTCACATACTCTTCTTGTCTGTCACATAAGTGGCGCAACTGAAGCGGTATTGCGCTAAAGGGAAATTATTTTGACCAGACATTTTGACCGAAGAGATTTCGATTTGCCGGCTAACGGGAACTCTGACGTCGCCATTTTGTGTGCTTCGCGGATGCGCTCGGCTCCTCTCGACTGCTGCTCGGTCAGCTTCCGGATGAGGAGGCATTCGTTCGACCAACTTACAGTAGATAACATTACAAACAGTTTTAACAGAGGCCATAACAGTGTAAATAATGTTTGTTTTGGCAGTTATAACTGAATGTAATGTGTTCTACTTTTTTACATCTGGGAAGGCATTTGCCTTCATCAGATGGAAAGTGTCTTGACCAACAACTTAAGTATTTCTTATAGCTATGCAGGGCATGCAAGCGAGCAAACACAAACAAGAACAAACAATCAAGTGAAATGAAGAATAAAATTGAAATTGTACAATATAATATTGTGGTGGTTCATCTTATAATTCAGTCTAGAGAATGCACCAGACAGCATCTAAGACCCCCCAAACCCTTCGTGCGTCATTTCGTCCACGCGCATTTTTCAGGGCAATCTCTATTGGGCTCAGGGCCATCTGTAAATTAGCTTAGATGGCCCAACATCCTTAATGTCATGCACTGCCTGTTTCCTTTTTCTCTGGTGAATATGCAGAACTCTGGGTTTTCTGAGTGTCTAACAATTGCTACTTGTGATTAGAGCTCAATGAGTAATCAAGAAAACATCTTTTAAATCAATTCAGACCAAAATGAGGATTAGTCGACTTTGATTTATGTAGCGGATCAGTGGTTTTTGTGTGACTTTAAGTGCTTTGTTTCCAAGAAACTTATGAACACATCCCTGGTAAATACAACCACATTGAAAGTGGTGCTTCTGCATGATTCTTTTTATAGGTTTTCACCAGCTAACAGCCCCATTTGTGACCCTAATAACTCTTTTTATCTTGCTTTTATAAGCCTCAACAAAAATAGTTGCTAGATCATCTGATAGTCAGCCAACTCTGGGAAAGATACGTAAGCAATCTAAAAAGTTAGCTTCAATCTTGGAAATAAGTCTTCAAAAGACGACTCATAAAACAAGGCTGCCTGACTAAGCGAAGAGTCTGAGGAAGAAAAAGAGGGCTCAGCGCCTGCAGTAGACCGTCATTGTTGGACCATGTCGCTGATCTGACATATAAAACTCATTAAAAGCCTTTAAAAAATAGCTCTGTTACGGCTGCTGTGGGAGTAGAGGAAATCTGGGAGTGCAGGAGTGATGTCATGGCATATTACACTACTCTTGTAAGTCAGCACTGTGTGTGTGGGAGAGGGGAGATGTGGGGAGGGAGAACGAGCGCAGGGACTTGCACACACACAGAGATACATCATCATTATCTCCCCCTTCACTATCATAGACAAATGCAGCGTGAACTTTGCTCGCTCAAAGTGTGAAGTGATGTCAGTGATGAGCCTTCTGTAGTCCAGCCGGGAGACAAAGGCCCTTTAATGTGGTCGATTTCAAAGCATCGTAAAAACTAGTCAAATAATAACCTCAGTGTCGGAAGGCCAGACACACAGACACACAGACACACACACAACACTCTTCCTGTCATTAAGGGCCAGTTTATAGCCGGGTAACTGCAGTGAGAGTGTACACAAAGCCAGCTCCAGGACTCCATTTTACACAGCAGTCAAACAGAGGAAGGAAACAGGCAGAACAATATCTTATCGACTTTGACAAGGATAAAAGCATGAGCCGACAAAAACAACATTTCAGTCATAATTGTGATGATAAATGCGAGGAGCTAAAATCTGAGTGAAGGGCATGATCTTTCAAGGATGAGGGGGATCTTAGGTGCAAGACCAGAGGAGTGTAGCGCTGATGGGATATTTCACCATTTGCATTACAGATTCCGAACGCCCACACACACACACACACACACACACACAACTCCACAAAGGAGTTTCACCAGCCTTTGAAATCAGTGAGGCTAGGGGGAGCGTGACTCTGTTGCTGAAGTTTTCCAAAGCAGGAAGGCGGGTTACATCTTGGGGCCATGTGCACGGACCATTCTTCACGCTGCTGCTTATGGGCTGACGCACAGGGATGGAGCGGGGCCCTCCAAACAAACAGGGAGAAGGTTGGGAAAAGGGTCTGCAGTAGCCCCCGAGGCACCGTGCCCGACGACGCCAGCTTGGACCCTCCTCATGAGAGGCCAATAACACTATTGTTGTCTCGAGTTTAACACTGGATTACAGTGGTTTGTTACAAACAGCGCCACATTACTCCATCATGAGTAAAAAGGCAATGGGCGTCCCCAATTCATCTGAAAGAACAACATAAATACGGCACGTCTCTTCAGTGTATTGTTTTAGTATTGTGCAGGCAGTTGACCCTACGCTCCCGACTTCAAAGCAAAGCAAAGAACGGTATGATTAGTCAACTTTTCCATGGAGCCATTGTCCAAAAATTACACTCAAGGATGAAAAAAAGGGTTTAAATAATGGACTTCAAATATATGTGAACATGTGGGTGTCTAGACAGTGGAGGTCTAATTTCTACAGAATCAGAAAGTACAGAGACTAATATGGAGGAGAGGTCGAAAATAACCCTGCTCGCTTCTCGGAGGACTGGGGAGAAGCTGCTTCACTTGCGCAGACCCTCTCCCTCTCCGTCCAAGTCACGCTTTTTTTTCCTCCCTAACATCTTCTCCAGATTTCCAAACTCTTACCAGATGTACAAAATTCACAGATGATTCATCGATCAAGCCCACTTTGTAGACACCGACTTTGGGGGAGAGGGAAAGGTGGAAGGGGAAAAAAAAACTTGGCGCCCCAAAGTGTCTTCACAAAAGGGCCATCTATTCTGCTGACTAGATTCCTGGAGAATGACTTGAGGCAGCAGCTGTTTGATTGTCATTAAAGCCAGTGCGAGGCCATGAGCTCACTTCCATGTCTTCATGTAAAAGTCTGACTTTATCAGTTGTTATTGGAGTAAGGGCTCAACCTTAGCTGGTCCTACTTAATTTGTTCACAGCTAATGTTATGCATGAATCATCTCAGTCGGTTAAAAGAGGTATCCATTACAACAAAAAATAGATTGCCGTTTGTTTTAAATTTCCATTTCGACACTCATGGTACTTTTACTGTCCGGCTTAACACAGAACAGCCTGATAAGGAAGAGAAAACTTAAAGAGCAGCAGATTGAAATCTGTGCCAATGATAATATCATCTTAAACCCTTCCAAGTTCTCGAGTTTGACTTTAATCTATCCACAAGGGCTAAGGAAACAATGACAATAAACAAACTTAGTATAATCACTCCCATTACCACAAGATTACAAGGCCGCGTAGCGAGAAATGTGCTAGAAACCACAATGGGCTCGGCCCTGCAAAGTATTGCATCTCTCCCCCAACTGCTGAAATGTTCACCTGTTTAAGCAGAGAAGCATTTATGAAGTTCATGGACTTGACAAAATCGGTTAGGGTTAGGGGGGGTACTTGGCCAAGATAGAAACACTGTACCAATGGGGAGCACAATCCTGCGGTGGTAATTCACTTGAGCTGTGTCTGATAGTGACATACAAGCAGACAGTCCTGTAATGTTTCATTTCCTCTGGGTGTTCCCAGTGTGTTACAACATGTGTGACAGTGGTTGAGGTTTCTGACCACCGACAGGACTTTCACCCACCAGAGGAACCAGCCTGAAGGAACCAGCCGCAGCCGCAGACCGTGTCATTGACAAAATACTTCCATGCAGTGGGTGGAAAATATCCTCCTACCTCGCCCCATATTGCCCACAGGCCAGGTGATCTGTGGCCCCACCCTACGCCGACCAATCCGCAACCAGCAAGCGGAGCTCCCGGCCCCTGTCAGGAAACCGCCAACACAAACCCATTTCCTGAGGGGAGAAGCCAAAACCAACTGCTGGGGGTGGTGTTTACCAATAAGACTGCACTGTGAGGTTTAAGGCTACGACTTGGGGTCGAGTCGCGGAAGAACGTTGGGTGTACACCAAGCATTATGGCCAGCATGTTGGGAATCTTGGGAAACCACTTGGGAAATGCTTTGGTTACAAAGGGGACCATTCAAGATCAGACTATTGCTTTTCAACAGAGTTTCTGCAAGTTAATAATGCAAGGACTTCAACTTCAACAAAGGACAATTAAGACAAACTCCTTTCTTTAACAATAAATAACAAAAGGATTGTACAGTCCCAGGAGAGAAAGTAGAGGCGCTGGCAGAAAAACAAACAGACAAGTATCTGCTTTATCTCTATCCAGCCACAGCAATCTCAGCCAGCAGAATTAGTAATGCTCATGCTTTTATTAACTCGCAAAACCCCATTACGCCAGTGGCTCTGTGGGTAAAAATGCTTTTTATACACATTACTCTGGCTGCAAATAAGATAAGGCACCACTCCTGAGAGGGAATATGTGACTGTGTGAGAGCAAACTTGCTTTGAATGTTATTAGGCTATTCATCAATCAGAAACAATAGACAGACATCTGAGACGGGGTCGGGTTGACAAATGTTAGAAGCACTGCTGTAAAACAGCAACGGATATGTTTAAAAAAACATACATAAAAAGGCAAAGGCCTAAGGACAGAAATGATTTTCTTGCTATGTATCATTAGCTCATTATTATTGCAATAAGTCGTTACTGTGTTGCAGTAAATAATTGTTTTTACCAAACGTAGTCAATCACACTTTTTCCCAACTAACCCTTATCCATCTTATCTCAGTCTGTTTTTTCAGGATTTGCCTCTATATCACTATATTCACTTTTTAACATCCTCTGGACTTTAAGGATATCTACTAATGGATACATTTTGAAGATCTACCCCCTAGCTGCCTAACTCCCCTGGTACTTGGAGTGACTTAAATACAGTGCATTCGTCTTTTAAAGATGCAGATTTTTAAGAACATTACACAAACTTAAGGCAGGAAACAAACGCATAGAAGTGTCACTTTTATTTTTATTTATCCTTTATTTATCCAGGAATGTCCCATTGAGATACAAGATCTCTTCTTCCAGGGAGTCCTGACCAACACGGCACACAACAAGTTTCAACATAAAACAAGGGCATTAAACAATAATGCAATTAATGCCCCTACACTTGTAGGGGCATTAAAGGCTACTTCTTTCTAGCTGTAAAATGTGCGCTTAAAGCTATAAATACATTTGTCAGTGAGCAATATTATTCCACACCTGCACAAAACTCCCACATCCTGACATATGATGACTCTCCTTAAGAACTATTTCCCTCTGTAAGCTGCAGTACAAATGCAGGTCCTGAGGTACCACTGCTGTGTTCATTACTGTTATCCCAATGCAAGAGCCTGTATAAAGATAATTGCAGCAAATACATGACAGCGCAATCCTTCTCCACCCACACAAAAGGGTGGGAAATCTCCATTCATTTTAAGCTGGGTTTATCCTCTCTGCTTGAACTACTGCAAACAGAGAGGATGTGGAACATGCACACATGCTTGTCAAATTCATTTTTGGGGGGTTTGTTTTTTATTAATAAATGCAGTCATAGGTGTTTTAGCTACTTGTTGAAGTCAACCTAGGTGACATGTGTTTTCTGTCCCCAATACTGTCCTCCCTCCCACTACTGCTGCTGCTGCTCCCTCCCTGGGGTAAACATAACAGAGATAGTTGATTTCACACTGATTTAGCTTGGCTCAGATGCCTGAAGGTAGATCTGCACAAACACACTTTGTTTTAGAACAAGGCATTTGGCAAACGGACACTCAGTGAGCTCCATTGACACGATAAGCTATTATTATTGCACTCAGCACTTAGCACTTACTATATCAACTTTAACTTTCAACAGTACTAGTTCCCCTCTTGTATGAGAATAACTTACACTCACAAGCAGCACCTACCTACACACGTTGTTTTGCACAGGCAGCACTCAGAAACTGAAATAACTTTCAAAAAGACATGTTAGCCACTCAAGTGGACAGGACTCTACGAATGGTACCTTATAATGGGATCACACCGGGCCACAAGTGAAATTGTTCATACTTGTCTCTTTGTGTGTAGTAATCATCTGCTAATCTGGCTCGTTTACAGAGCCTGAAGGAACTGAGCTGGTTCCCTTTGAGTCACCTCCCAGCGTTACATGACTATCTCAAGCAGTGTGGAAATATTCAACCTAGGTGTTTTAAAAAGATAATTCAAAGCCATAAAGCCATTCCCTTTGAAAACAACAAGATTGCGGGTCCTTAAATCTTGACCGATAAGGTTTGGATGAGATAACAGAAGTAGACTCGCGTTTTTGAGGTTTCATGCAGCTGTTTCACACGGGACATTTGTCCAATAGTAGTTGTCCTTTGTCCAGGAGAACAGGAGGAGCAGTGTGTGTCTACGTACTTGCATGATAAACAGCGTCTACACTTGAACTTGGCTAAGTGGTGCTTCAGGGCAATGAGGCTACCCGGGCACAAGTGCCGTTATTCATGTTTTTAAAGGACTTTTTTAAAGTTGCATTCCTTACTTCCCAGGGGAAGATAAACTGCCTAACACAGGAACCTGGGAGCCAGAGAAGTCTTTGGGTCTCTGGTCTTTAACCCCACGTTCCCAGAAGAAACACACACAAACAGATGCTGATGATTCTGCAACAAGATGCCCGATTGTCACAGAGGATTCACAAATGTCAATGTACAGAGGTGAGACAAATTGTTGATTAGGAGGACAGAGAGCTGTGTATTTCTGAAAATCAATTGTCGCAAAGAAGAGGCTTAGCCGTTATGACATGTGTTGCTGATTTTGTTTACTCAGCCTGAGGGGACTGTTTGTTCATTCGAACATTGGAAATGCAAATACACGTTTGGATAGATACAAAAAGCGCACATCTTGTAATGTCTCCTAACTGCAATATTTCTGCAATATAATCCCATTTTTATTCAAAGACACTATTATACTACGAATTTGAAACTGATTTTTTAAAGAATAGTTTAAAAATAACGTTCAAACCAACAGGATAAGTTCAAGACACAATACACAGATGTGCCACAAAATGTCAATGTGCCCTTGAGCAAGGCATTTAACCTACAAAATAAATAATGTCCACAAACACAGTGGTCTATTTTGTGTATGTTTGTTCCACTTTCTGCAGCTATCATTACACCTGTTACAATACATGAGAATACTTAATTAATTAAACTAAATTAAATTAAAGAAAACGGATACTGAAAGGTACATTTGGCCTACAGTCAAACACATAAAGAAACCAGTTTGCCTGTTGTCTTGTTATGAAAGAATAGGTGCTAACTTAATTCATGCATTGCATAAACAATTTGTTATCAAGTTACAACGTGATGGGTCAGAGCTGTGTGTGCAAACATGGCTTGTGGTTTGTTGTTCCATTAGTTTCCAGAGAGGGGTGCAGGGACCTCCGAGGGGCTATAATGGGGTAAAAGGAGGTCCCACCAGGAACATTTGAAAAACTTAAATGTTACACCTAAAAACTTACTCAAAGTTACTGTTATGAAGAAGGAATACACATGACAACTGGCTCTTCTCACCCTGCAACACTTGATAGTCAATTATGCAAATCCTAACCACATCTTCTCATACAGGATTCCTTCAGAGGAAACCGTATCGAAACCTGTCTCGTACGTATACCTTTGTGGTTACGTTTTCTATGTTATTACGCACTTTTTGTTTCGTTATAAACATTGTTACCCACTTATGGGCCAGTCAATAAATAGGCTAGGTCAAAGTAAGCGCTTTACTTACAAGGAAACAGTCCGGACAGGAAGGTCCAGAGGCGTAGCTGTCAGCTCCAGGTTACTACAGTCCACTGCATCTCCGTCGCAGGTACAGTTCTGGGCACACGGCAAGTCTGAACTCAATCCATAACTGATAAACAGTTCGACCGACAAAATTAAATAAAAAACACATCGAGAAACATATCCAAATCGTCCCAGGGACGCCGCCATTTTGTATCCAGTTTTAATAGCGCGGCCGTTGAGATCTCTCCTCGCACCCACAAACTTCAATATTAATGTCTCTTCGGAAAAACTGGGAGACTTTTAGAGCACATTAATTGTCTTCTTGTGCTACGTGGGCTAGGAGAAACAACTGCAGTGCGGTAGTACGTTTTCCATCCCAGTAATAAGTCATTTAGGACACAAGTTCCCAGTCCAACTTTCTCCTCTGGTGTCCGACGCGGGCTAAAAAAATCAAAGGTGATTCACAGAACTAGCAAAAGTAGAAGTCGTCCTTAAGTCACATTAAGTTAAAAAACAGTGTTCATGAAAGTCGTTTAACTACTGCTTTTGGTGACATGTTGTTAAAACATGCAACAGCAAAGTGTTAAAGGACACAGTAACTGTTGATCAATAGAGCAGCAGCGAGTTTGAAATTTAGCAAACCGGTTACACGTTGACTTCTCACGGCGTTACAACACGTCCACTACAAAGTTGTAAATGTAAATGTAGTGCCGAAAACTCCAGCGTTGGTCTCTCAAGCCGAGCGCTGCAGATCGTCCATATCTACCCAGCACTTCGCCGCTGTTAGCTGAATAAATCCAACTTTGAAACACACACAGTCCGATCCAGAAGAACTCAGCCGACAGCTTATCAGGTGCAGTCTGCGGTCACAAAATCTCCACGATCCGATTAATAGCAATATAGAGTGCCCCCTCCTTACGAACGTGTAGCACCACCATGAGTTTTTTCCTTTCTTGAGTTACTTTTCCTTTTTTTCCCTGGGAGATCGTTCCGTAGTCCCACGTTGGATGCACAACAGCGATTCCAGGGTCCTCCCCTGGCTCGCAGTGATTGGCTGTTGTGGTTTGCTGGGCGGGTCAAGCCCTCACCTCATTGGTCGATATGGGTTCTTCGAGTAGGAGAGCCTTTGAACGGCTTTCAGTCAGCGGTGGTTGGCCCCGCCCATGTTTCCCACCCCGGGGTGTGAAACCGCACCGCCACCTCCTCTCACTCTCACTGCTTCTTAAAGAGACAATCACCGGGATCAGGCTCTGTAATCGCATTATAACAAGCCATAATAACATAATTGGTTTGAATGCCATAATAATTCCATTTAAAGTGTAAGACTTAAATCAAGATTTTCATGTAAAAGAAAAAAGAGAGAGGAAGTAATAAACAGCTTTTCCTCCACGCTTCACACAGGGCATTTGAAGAAGAATGCCAACAATTAGTTGGCCTAATTATACCCACACTTTTATTAACATTGCATTTACGAATAATGTTTTAATAGGTGTGCCTTTGCAAAATGATTGTAAACATACTTAATAGCTCTGTCAACAATCCACTGTTGAGTGTAGCAACTGTAACAACTGATGCATTTGATGTGCCCAACAACTGCTCATTCTGAAGGAATAGTTCACTTTTCATTCACAGAATTGATATGGTCAGAAGCGCTAGGTTCATCTCAAAAAGGTTGCAACTACTTTGCATCCTCCTTGATGTAAGCCTAAACGAATAACAACTCCAAATGTTTGATCAAACAAGATAAAATTACAGTTGAATATTATACTTATACTATATAAATAAGGAAAAGGCAAACATTTGTTTAAGTAAGTTGAGTGTAACCAATTGAAGACATATCTTTATGTGTGGAAAACAGTGTTTTTACTTGTATGTGACAACAATTACTCATTTGCAAGTACATTTTGTTCCATGCAAAGCATATTTAACCTACCAAGTGCATATGTATTACAATAAAATATATACTTAAAGTCCCAAAAGTAAAATTAATATTTCAGAAATAAATAAAACTTATATTTATACCTGACTATAACTGTTTTGTATTGATAAGTATCTTAAATTGGCAAATATGAATACATAATAATGTAATAGTTTCTTAAATAGTGTCTTGATAATCTTAATCTGCAACATAACTCCAGCTGTCAAATGAATGTAGTGGAATAACAAGTACAATATAACTAGCATATTGGCATAATAAGACTTAAGTAAAGTAACCTAAAATTGTTGTTACCTCGAGTACTTGAGTAAATGTGCTGTTTTACTCGGATTGTTACATCTGTCACCAGATGTGATTATTGAGCAAATGATGTTTTGTGCAGGTGTGTCAGAGCATCACATGATTGTGTGCTAACTATAGGTGTGTACACTTGTGTGCAGTCACACCCACGCATGCATGCCTGTGTGTTTCATGCATCCACACTGACCTCTCTGCCAGTTGAGATCATGCCCTATGGCCACATGATAGCGCAAAATTCTTCCCAAATGTTGAAGTCATGTTCGCCCGTTTGTCTCAGAAATGCACATCTGTGATAAATCAGACTCCTGGCCCCATGAACACTTTTTTTCTCTTCATATTTTTTTCCTGGCACCGACAGACTGTATTGATTGACTTTGTCAGAGATATTGTGATAGCTCTGTGTTTGGAGAAGCCCCACATTTCATTGCTATTAATCACGGTAGCGAGGACACAGATATTCACACCTGCAGCACTGCAGGCGCTTTGCACAGTTCCTCGTTCCTTTTTTCCAGTGAATAGGCGAAGGTTTCACATTGCATCATGCATGTGTGAGTGAGCACAGTAGCCTGCAGGTGAGGCCCTGCAGCTATAGAAGCAAAGAAAATATCTGAGAAATGAGACCCTGTTAAAACATGATTCATAATGGAAAACTGAGGAGTGGAGGACAAGCAATATGTACAAGTTTGCACTGAAATCCTATTAGTTTCAGACTTTAGAAAAGTTTGGAGGTGTAAAATGACTTTAAATAGAATACTCTCTTAGGATAACTTCATCAAATGTCTGTATATCAAATCTGCACTTAACAATAAATGTCAGAAATACATAACATTTCTAAAGTTGACAAATGGCACAGTAGTTTTTTCCTCCACTGAGAAAAGACTCAGGCTTGCTTTGATACAAATATTTGTTACGATAAGATTTGATACAATATAACTATTTAAAGTTTTTCTAATGAGCATATGTCTGTATGTGGCATGTTGGATAATTATGTATACATCATAATGTTTCAGCATATAGACTTTAAATTAGTATCTTCCTCATAACTATCTATGACGTGTAATTTGAAGTGTTTGCCTAATAATAAAGTTAGTTAATTATGCAGCCTTTAAATAATAATTGGAATAAGTTAAGAAGCTTTACTACAATACCCCACTGCTATAAAATGTTGTGCATTGACATTGTAAGAAAAAGTAAGTATCATCAACAAAAGGTATTTAAAGTTAAATTGCCCAATGCAGAAATAATAAATTAAAAAAACACCCAGAAAACCAAAAAGAATACTTCACATGTAAAATGTTTATATATGGCAATTCATCATCTCTCAAAAGTCTAGTTGATTAATAGTCTAATGTTCTGTATGATATTTTGGCTGGTTTGACTTATAAGGGACATTATATTTGAACAACTCTTGTATTTCTTATGCAAGAAATCCTAGTAAAAATAATAATATTTACTTTGGATGGAAGTATAAAGTGGCATAAAGAATACTCAAGTGCAAGTCCCTAAAACCGGCCAAGAAGAATACTTGAGAGAAAATGTTCTTGGTAACATTCCACCACTGATAATAAGACTAAATTGCCATTGCATTTTCTTTTCTCTATTCCAGGCTTTCTGTGTCCTTTACATATCTTCAGTCCAAGCTTACACGTGACAGGAGGTCAGCTATCCCGAGTATGCTGCCTTCTGCGTTTTGATGTTCCTTCGACAGATACGGTATGTGGACCAGGTACTCTGGGGTCTATTTTGAGGGGACTGTTGACACGTCTTTTAATGTGATTTATTTGGGGGATGACCTGCTCTGGATGACCTGGCACACAAATAACTTTACTCATGCAGCAGGAAAATACGAGGTTAACATTTTGACCAGCACACCAAGCTCAGGTTAAAGGGTCTTTCACAAAAAATGTGAGGGCAAGCTAAATGTGGTGCTTGGCATATTTTTCTTGAATCCAAGTAACATAAAAAAGTTTGCTGGAGCAAAAGTTGATAAATGATAGAAACTGTTAAATGCAATCATATGAATTTAAATGTTCTATATTTGTTCATCCTTTCCAGATGAAAGCTAATTTTATCTGACAGTGTCTTACTGAATCTTCCATTAACGTACCAAGAATTCCAATGTTTTGTCACAGATAACACAAGAGAAAACCATTTTCTAAAATAGTTAACTTCATTTTTGTTATTATTTTACTGTTTTACATTTGATTAGATTAGATGTGGTAGATCTAGCAGGTAGAAATAAAGACAGTTTGATAAAATACGTATATCCGACCGATATACATTTATGGCACTGATTTTTTCCGTTGGCCCTTTTTCACCATTGTGAGGGATATTTCTCCTAGAGTACAGATTGATTTATAATCTAAGAAACAGAGCACCCTGCAAAGAATTCACATAGTAAGGAAAGCATTAACAGCTTTTGCTACCATATCTGGTCCGCTCTTCATACTCGCCCAGCACCCATCCTCTGGTGCGCTGCTGTGTGAAGTTGTGACTGATGAGAAGAGTGGACGTGGGTCTGTCATGAGAGTGCATTGTAAACGGGATAATGACTGCACCAGATGAGCCCCTGTCTTTTTTCTGTAAAGATGTTTTTAACACCAACCATATTGGCGTTTACACAGCTGGAATGGAGTGAACGTGTCAATGCTGACATGTCCAAAGATTTTGAGATGGCATGAGAAGTGAAAGCTGTAGATTCATTGGTGTTTCGTGACGAGCCAACTACATATTGTTCACATTTCAACTTTTTTTTTGTGCCAGAGGGGCAACGTTATGGCGTCGGCAGTGGGGATGGGGAGAGGGCCGATGGATGCGTAAGGCCTGGGACGATTCATCACGCTCGTCTTACTGGGAATCTTCAAGATAAGAAACCATCTGCTGCAGCTATTCATCAACTATAAAATGGAGAGGCGTGGAAACCCGGGCCTGCTTCATCACACTGGGACTGGATAGCTAACGGGGTGTTTGTTGCAGGAGCGTGGAGATGCTTTGCTAATAGGAAGCAGGAATGGTTTAGGCATTTCTGTCGATACCATACTGCATGCTAAGTGGCATGATGCACGGCCTATAAGGAAGCGGGAGCGTAGTTGAGAGGGGAAAAGGTATCGCGAGACAGATGTAGAGTAAGAGAGAATATGCGTTTTCGGATCAGCAGAACCCTTCTTTTTTTGCCTTTAATGCAAGAACTAGGAACAATTGTAGTTATTTGAAACATGTTTTGAGGGTCTTTTCTTTTGCTCCTATTTCAGAAAGGGCTCTCTTCCTGGTCAAGAAAAAGTTAAGATTTCGGTGACTGGTCGAACATTTGAGCCATTGCAAGA
The DNA here is from genome assembly GCF_902827175.1 of Gymnodraco acuticeps. Taxonomy (NCBI): domain Eukaryota; kingdom Metazoa; phylum Chordata; class Actinopteri; order Perciformes; family Bathydraconidae; genus Gymnodraco; species Gymnodraco acuticeps. The sequence continues at coordinate 3,991,243 of NW_022989983.1, read as the reverse complement.
CAATGTTTTACAAACCTGTTAACTTTGTAAACAGATAACACTCGTTATAAAAAAATCTGATGTTTAGAAGAAAACACAAATTGGCCCACATGAAATGAACCGTCAGTGAAGTCTAGATTTTACTTTGCGTATAAGCGACGGCACGATTTTTACTTTAAGGTACAATATGTTTTTAATATTTTTTCTAATATACCGAGATTCAGGCAGTATTTGGGTTATCATGTTTGGTCCATCATTGTTGGCACACTATCAACAGCACTCCTATCTTCTTCCTCTAATCTTTCTCTATTTGGCATCAACCTTCTGTGAGGCTTATATTAGATAAGACCCTCCATCTGGAAGTTTGGCAACCAATCGAAATGAGAAATAAAACCCTGCGACCATGACACAAGATGGCCTACTATCATTGGTAAGCCACACATTTAGGAAGCAATTTCGATTTGTTCAAAGTTGGAGGATGTGTTAACCTTGAACCTTAATGTGAGGACGGAACTTTTTGATTTGTTTTTGTAAACCTAGAAGTGAAAGACTTGCCTATTAGAATAATTATTTAGAATTATGTCTAAAAAGGGATTAGGTCTAATATGTTAAAGCTAAAGCCCACACCTTTTCAGTCTATACTTTTCTTTATAGTAATCAATGAACATGTATCTCACCCAGGTCATGAACGATAAACAGCTGTTAATGGAGGACAAAACAAAAGGATGTCTGAATACAGAATGCTCAACCGTGATGTGGCTGTAAGCGTTCAGCACTGCCACATGATGCCCAGGTGTCCAAACATCACAGCCTGCCTTTTCCTCTCCCAGTATTAAACACAAAAGTCTATATTCAAAATATGTGCCAACATTTACATTTCTCATCACTTTTTGAGCGAATCAGGATGTGCTGTGCCAAGTTCCTGTCAGGAGGTAAGGCCTGCAGCTCGGCCGCCCAACAGCAAGCGATCAGAGACAAACCATGCCAGCTCTCTAACCTGTTCCATCACGAGGTGGGCGTGGTCAGACGCGCTTGCCCTGTCTGTTATGCTTACAGTGTCAGCTCAAATGAAGGTATACTTTGTTGAAAGTTGGGCCAAAATTGCAGTTAGTTTCCACGTCCTTTCAACAGGTGTTTACTTGTGTCTACATTACTCACATCCTCACCCTGATAAGACAAAGTTGAAGCCGTGGTTTGTTGGTTTTCAGCTTCTTCGACAGGCAGGGTGGGGAAGGGTGACTCTCTTGTGTATTTGGCTATGGTTGTTTTAATAGGCCTTGTCAATAGAATATTTCATAAAAGAAGCGATGGCCCGGAACAGTTTTTGTTCTGTGCAAGGCGAGGAATGTGCTTGTTTCACTCTTTGAAAAGTGACTTCTGTGTTGCACGGCTGCGGCGGCAAAACATCTTTTGTCTGCCAGCACTCTTTGTTTCTTAGTGTGAATGCATTTGTACCAAGAAGGGATCTCATTCTCTCTTTTGTCTTTGCCTCTCCCTCTTGCGCTCTCTTCAGTGTGTAAAGGGGCTTAAACACAGCATTTATTGGTGTATAGAATTTAATTATCATTGCGAGAATTATTGAACCCAGTGCCCTTTCTGTACTCAACCATGCATGTTTTACTCCGAAAAACTAACATTTAGAAAAACCAATTTTTTAGTGTTTCACATTGAAGTCTTCCAATTACTCTGTTTAACCCCGTGAAATATAAAATCACTAGACCTATACCTTTGACCTGTCACATTTCATGGTTGGTTTCACATAGGCCCAGTGTTTAGACATCCGCTCAGGGCTTTAATTAGCCGGCTAAATCAGTTGGCCAGTCTAAATTCAATTTGGTCTTCAAACACACTCAATGGCACCACAGGCCAGAGGTGGAAAATTCAATTTATTTGAAGTAACTGGATACCCATGTACTGCATGGTGGACCATATGGCCTCTCCCTTGGTGTGCTTTGTGTATGTTTACGAGCAATTCACTCAGCAACATTACATTATCTTAAGTGCGTTATTAACTGTGGAGAACTGGTAATTAGGCGAAGAGTTAACTGATGCCGCAAACTGAGTGTGTGTTTGTGTGTGTGTGTGTTTAACAGCCACTGGGAAAAGAGAAAAGGAAGACATTTTTATTTTGAGAACTGATTGGACACAAACATTTCCGGAACCACACAAATGACTGTAATTCAATAAAACAGTTCACTGTATTTGCACTTGTACTTTAATAAAAAACGTTAATTGGTAAGCTTGCCTTATAAATATTCTTAAGGAGACATTCACAACACAAAACATACTTTTTGAAGCAAAACCACCCAGTAGGCTAATGAACCAAAGACTGACGTTCCATCCGAGAGGAGAATGAACTCCATATTAATCAAACCCTTTCTCTTTCACAAACCTGCTTCTCTCCCCACTCACAACACTGCGGAGGCCAACTCATTAGCGGAGGCTTTGGGGACGCTTGTATAGCTATGTGGAGTACAAAGAGAGAAAAGGCTGATCCCTCCTTTTTCTCTTTGCTCCCTTGCTCCTGACAAAGTAGGGCCTTGGTGAATAGCGGAGGAAAAAGCGGCGCTGAATGGAGCTGAAGGAGTGGGGCTCGCTCATGCAGAGAGCTCCCAGCCCCTCTATACCTGCCCTGGAGAAAAGAGTGGCCAGCTGCTGCTGCTGAGCCTTTTTCCCTAGCTTCAATAGAGACTTTGTGAAAAGAGCCTGGACAGGGTAGCTGAATACGGAGAGAGAAAGTGAGGAATGGAAGTTGGGGAGGGAAGGAAGGAAGGAAGAAAGAGAAAGGAGGGGGTTTGAAGAAGTAATTGGTAGGACAGAGGGTTCAGAGTTTGCATAAGCCCATCGTTATGCCCCCACTGTGCACAGAGCTCTTGGGGTTGTTCTTTGGAGGAAAAGAAGAGCAGCTTGGTTTAATCAATCTTAATGGAAATTAACATGTTATCATGAAGCTGTTGGGGAAGTCCATGTATTGAGGGAGTTCAAAGGGGATATTGACTTTGGAGCTGAAGATGCCATCCAAATCAAGCTTAGCAAGGTTCAAGCTCAAACTGTAAATAAGTACTTTAAAGAGTTTTTAAATTCATGTCTATTACAGTACTAATAATATTCACGCAGTATCCCAATGCTTTTTTTCCTTAAGACTGTTTATAAGAAGTGGATGTAGTTGTTGGATGTCACCCTTTGGTTCGTGGACTGCTGTTTTGAAGACTTGAGTTCAGCACTTTGATTTTCCCCACCTTGTTTTTTTGCAACTAGAAGTGAGGGTGGAGCTTAGTACAAAGTTATCTGTAGGCGACCAAATGGTTACAATTATCTTTCATTAACCAAAAACACACTGGAAGGCTTGCAGTTGACGAAATACGAAAACACAGACAACACTATGGTGGTAGCTATACCTGTCAATCCTGTTAGCCCTTAAGTAAACCCTTCTTTATCGTCTAATTTACTCAAAATGTTTGCAAATTCGACATCATGTTGTATTGAAGAAGACTTGGAATTAGTGATTGATATCATGATGTTAACAATGTTAACTTAGGTTAAAAAACATAATGCAGTCATTTTCTCATAGACTTCTATACAATCTGACATTTGTTTGCAACCTGTTGAGTTTCCCCTGGAGGTCATAACAAAGAATGACATTTTAAGCCAATCCAACTTTTAACTCAGTTCTATCTCTGTGTTACTTATTCCTTCCTCGCCAATATCTGTCTCCCTCCTTTTACCTATGGTGTTAGAGCCATTTTCTGTGTTGACAATGAGTGTATTATTTTCTTATTAATTTAGATCTTAATATATTCTTTCCATTTATGTATTAGTACTGAATTAAATATTCGGAGAAAAACCTTGATTTACTGCGAGCCACACCTGTGATATAAGGAAGGGGTGGGACTGAGCGTGAGTAGGAAATTGTCTCCAGCAATTCTTTCACACACACATACGGGTTTTGGGCCGAGGGCGACACCGTACTTCCGGTATCCACCATTTCACACGAGGTGCAAGCAGAATATCATAGTTTATTGCCTTAATCAATATCTAGTCAACTCTAAAATACCACATATATGCATTGGCATGATAATATTATTGTGACAAGTGGGGTATTCACCTGGTGTTTCTAGAAGATAGACGTAGATGCTGCCAAAATCGACCGAAGGCCACTTTCGAGAGTCGTTTTTCCATACATCTGCAGGCAGTCAGTAAGGGCAATCGGACAACCCACACAGCTCTAGTTTACGCTGGTAACGACCTAGAGCACACCCCTCAAGTCCAGAGATGTAATCCGAAGACATGCAGCGATTTCTTCGGTCGTTAATTCAGAAAAAAAACCTAGTGCGCTCTGCCTGGCTACGTTAGCTAGCTGTTTATATTAGCACCTCCAGGATATTAGCACCTCCAGGAAAATGGCGTATTTCTATATAGATATATGGCGCGTGTTGCATTGTGGGTAGCTCGTGACGTCACTGTGTGTGAAAGAATGAACGGGGAATCGGAACAATCTTTGACCTCACGTTACACTGATCATTTTATTTATTTAAATATATGGAAGTAAATAAATCGGCCAAGGAAGGCAAAGAAATCAGCGCCTACAGAGCTTTATTTGGATGGTTTTTAACGTGTGAGTAAAGAAGCGGATCCCTGTTGACGTGGCACAGTTTTTAGATATCCCACAAGAATGGGCCACGACACATGGGTTGCTGCTTCCCCTCCTTCCGTTGACTGTACCTCCTTTTTTCTAATACAAGTTTCTTCACTGCTTTATTTGCTCTTTCCCCCCTGCCTGCCCCCCAGGCCTCTGCTGCTGCTAATAGGATAATGGCTGCCATGTTATGCACACTTAAGACCCACAGAGCAGTGCTGAGGGCTGTGTGCATGTGTCAGATTGAATGTGTGTGTGCTTGCCTTTTCCAACGAGCTGTGGGGAATGTGTTTACAAGTATGTGAAATTATTTTTCACGGTTTGCACGGAGAAGGGATTTCTTTATAAACGCAAGAGTAAAAAAATTTAGAAACGCACACGCACTTGCTGTTACATTCATGATTCCACGGAGAATTTAACAACCACAGAGATAAAGGCATTATTAAAAGCCTGTTGTTCACCATGTCCGCTCAGCCTGGGGCTGGAGGCTATAACTCATACTGTGTAATTGGGGGATTCCTATTCACTTGACTGTATAAACTGACTGAATAGTGGGTTTTTTTCTGTTTTAAAAAAACGTAATGTAATTGTTAGACCAAATTGTATGTCTTAGTTATTTGTCAAATTCAACCTAATTAAAGAAAAAAAACAACGTTTAGGAATCCTTAAAGTGTAGTATTACGTTGCATAACACATTTCATTTTTAGAGACTGAACTCTTTAAGAAATGAAGAGTGAAGTAGGTGAGATAGGGAATGATTTACAGTGTCCTGAAAATATTCTCCATTTATCTGCATCTGTTTATTGGAAAAGGGTTAGACAGTAACAAAAGGGTCTTTTGCGCTTTCCTGAGTTTCGGCCAGATTTAAACTACCTAGCAGATGTTCAATGCTTCTGATGTACGGCCAGTTCCTTTGCAGCGCAGGGGACCTCTCGGCCCCTCACAACTGGGTGTTGGAATCCTGCAAGCCCTGCATCCCCCTCCCGAAACACTGTCAAAGTTAAACAACAAGGCACATGTATGAGGGGAAAAGACTGAGGGAATGAGTCAATGAGCAAGCACTGGAGATAAAGTGGAGCGAACGCAGAACTACAAACTGACAGGGTTTTTGATCCAGCTGGAAAAACTCCCTTTGGACTTTCATAACATTTTAGCATGCACCTCCGCTTTATTCTTTTGGATCTGGTACTGGAGGAATGCTGGAGTTCAAGAAATCAAACACACAGCGTACTGAACTTACATCAAGTACTTCACATGTAGAGCCAACAATGTACGAATGCACACACTTACAAACACACATAGGACCATGTAGATGAACAGGCTCTCTTATATACACACACACACACACACACACACACACACACACACACACACACACACACACACACACACACACACACACACACACACACACACACACACACACACACACACCATGTATACATCACTTCAGGGGACATTACATTGACTTACATGCATTTCCTGGAGACTTATCCTAACCTTAATCATAACCAACACATAACCCTTACCCTAACCCTAATCCTAAACCTAACCAGGTCTTCACCCTAAAATTAATGATTCCCCTCATGAGGCTGATCCTCTTGCTGTAGTCCTGTGTCTTGGATCCTCTATCCTGAGTTCTGGATTAAGTCGTGGACGTTCGGGTCGTGGCTGAACCTGTCTCTGCGGTCCTGCCTTGGGTCTCGTCATGCTGCTTCCCTGATGGCTTCCTCAGGATTGTAGCTGACATCCTCGTGGATTCATCTTCTTATTACAGACACATGCATTTCCTAACATTCGGTCTATATGCCGTAAAATGTATTATCTCTTCGATTTACACACGGCATCTATTGCACGTCTGTCCGTCCTGGGAGAGGGATCCCTCCTCTGTTGCTCTCCCTGAGGTTTCTCCCATGTTCCCCTTAAACTGTGGGTTTTTCTCTGGAAGTTTTTCCTTGTACGATGTGAGGGTCTAAGGATAGAGGGTGTCGTTTTTCTCATACTGATATTCTGAACAATCTGTGCTGTTGTATTTGCTGTAAAGTGTCTCTACTGTAGGCTATTTTTATTTTATGTACAGCACTTTGGCTCGACCAAAAATCGCTAATAAATGTGCTATATAAATAAAACTTGATTTGATTTGATTTGATGGGGACCTCCAATTTGTCCCCATAAGGGAGGCGAGTCCCCACACGTGACTGTGTAAACAGATTTAGGTCCCCACAAGTATAGTAATGCTAGGCCACACATCACGCATTACATTACATTACATTACATTTAGCTGACGCTTTTGTCAAAAGCGACTTACAATAAGTACATTCGACCAGGAAGACACAACCTTGAAGAAAACAGAATCATATAAGTACATCAGGTTTCATAGAGCAAAAACATTTCAAGTGCTACTCAACTGGCTTTAGATAAGCCAGTCCTTTATTAGTATAAAAGTGCTTCGTTAATAGTTCTAACGCTCGAAGTGGAGTCGAAAGAGATGAGTTTTCAGTTTGCGCCGGAAGATGTGCAAGCTATCTGCCATCCTGATGTCAATGGGGAGCTCATTCCACCATCTTGGAGCCAGGACAGCAAACCCACGTGTTTTTGCCAATGGGAACTTGGGTCCCCCTCGCAGCGAGGGCGCAGCGAGTCGTTTGGCTGATGCAGAGCGTAGTGCATGCGCTGGGGTGTACGGTTTAACCATGTCCTGGATGTAGGAAGGGCCAGATCCATTCGCAGCATGGTAAGCAAGTACCAGTGTCTTGAAGTGGATTCTAGCAGTTACCGGAAGCCAGTGGAGGGAGCGGAGGAGCGGAGTGGTGTGGGAAAATTTAGGAAGGTTGAAGACCAGACGAGCCGCTGCATTCTGGATGAGCTGCAGAGGTCGGATGGCACATGCAGGTAGACCAGCCAGGAGGGAGTTGCAGTAGTCTAGGCGTGAGATGACGAGAGCCTGGACCAGAACCTGAGTCGCTTTCTGAGTCAGCTGGGGACGTATCTTCCTGATGTTGTACAGCGTGTATCTGCAGCAACGGGTTGTAGCAGCGATGTTTGCAGTGAAGGACAGGTTGTTATCTAGGGTCACACCCAGATTCCTTGCAGTCTGAGTCGGGGAAACAACAGAGGTGCCGATGTTGATTGTTAGGTCAAGAGTGGGACAATCTTTTCCCGGGAGGTAGAGCAGCTCAGTCTTGTCAAGGTTGAGCTTGAGGTGGTGAGCAGACATCCACTGAGAGATGTCAGCTAGACAAGCAGAGATGCGTGCAACGACCTGGGTCTCTGAGCGGGGAAAGGACAGAATTAATTGGGTGTCGTCAGCGTAGCAGTGGTAAGAAAAACCATGCGGGCTAATGACTGATCCGAGCGAGTTTGTGTACACGGAGAAGAGGAGGGGACCAAGAACAGAGCCCTGAGGGACCCCTGTAGTTAATTGACAAGGGTCGGACTCAGACCCTCTCCAAGTCACCCTGTAGGTACGGTCTTTCAGGTATGAGGTGAGGAGGGAAAGAGCAGAGCCTGAAACTCCAAGTTTTTGGAGAGTGCGAAGGAGGATCTGATGATTCACCGTATCGAATGCAGCAGACAGGTCCAACAGGATGATGACAGAGGAGAGGGATGCAGTTTTGGCAGTGTGCAGTTCCTCCGTGACAGCAATGAGAGCAGTTTCTGTGGAGTGACCTGCCTTGAAACCAGACTGGTGCGGATCCAGAAGGTTGTTCTGATTGACGCACACACACACACATATACAAACATAGATATGCACCTTTTGCTTGTTGCTGGACATGTCATATAGAGAACTCTTTAGAGCTAATCATAAAACTGTCATCCAAAAAACTAAAATGAGGACGGCCATACGTTTCAAATTAACATTCCTTAGCACCTTGACAAATTTGAAGTGCTCTGCAAAACACGTTTGCACAATCTAATTTGCCATGTGATAATTTAACATCTAGCATTACACAATATCTCGACAATGTCTTCCATATGCAAACTCCTGAACTGACTCCTCTACTGGCTGGTAGTATTTGGCGTGACATAAAAAAGCCACAAAACAACTATGAGTAAGAAGTATATTGGTGTTTTAGGTTAAACATATACTGTTTCTATGAACACAACAGATGCATAGATTTGTGGAGGAGAGGCATTGTTATCACTGTAATAACGTGATATGGACATTTGAGACACATGTTATAAGTTCAATTTTTTCAACAGTCCAAGTCATTCAACAGGTTGCATTAATTGCTTGTTAGCTCATTACAGTCGCTGACAGCAATGGATTGTCATTCACACTTCTCTGGACAGTTTCCATCTTGACTTAACGCCTGTGGATCAATGTAACCTTTTGCTCTCAAGACATGACGAGGTGATTAGTTTTGCCGTTAAGGTGCTGCTACGTGTCAAACTCGCCTGATCTTCCCCATTCCACACACACACACACACACACACACACACACACACACACACACACACACACACACACACACACACACACACACACACACACACACACACACACACACACACACACACACACACACACACACACACACACACACACACACACACACACACACACACACACACACACCCTTATTTAGCGTGGGCACCTCAGGCAGTTAGAGGCCAGGAGCGTGAAAGCAGATGCACCGCAGTTCCGCATGTCTAACTCCAACCAGAAACTCACAATTTGTCTCTCTCTGTCTTTTGCTTTCTCTCCTCTGTTTCTTTAAATTAATCTCCTTGTATGTTTAGACTAATAGCACAGGTCAAAAATAGTTGCTAGGTACCATATAAACAACAATAATCGTCAACAAGCAACACTTTTCAGAATATATCTATATTGTACTTTTCATTTTCTGTTTTTGTAATATCAATAAATACTTACCTGCCAAAAATGGGTAAAAACAATCAGTCTGAGAAGGGTTGAAACAGTTCCACCTACCTGTTAACCTCAAGCAGTAACAAACAAGTCTAAATATGAAGCAAATGCAGCAATGAGTTCAACTCCACTGATTGCAAAAACAAGTCTATTTGTATAGAAGTCTGTGAGAAAATGATGCTACATCTAATTTCAAAAGTTAGGACGATTCTAAGGGCCCGTGACTGACAGGGGCCCAAACAATTTTAGAACATTAAGAAAAAAATCTTTAAGTAACCAATGTGATTATCTTTTCATGGGGCCCAAAATCCATGGTGGCCAAGAAGCCTCCAAGGCAAACACACCAAGTTTGATTAAAACATGACCATAACAGGACATTTGCAGTTGAAATCAAACTCGGCACTGAGGTGAGATGCGGAGTGCAGAAGTCTGGCAGTCATTTAGGGGAGAAGATTGATTGTCTTGGATTAAACACACTCATCTCACATTTCATTTTGGACCTGTAGTAGGGACTCCCCTACTTAAAACGTCATATTAGATGGATTAAATATGAATTATATTTCAAAAAAGATATTTATTTGTGTCTTCTATAATACTGTTTAAAAGTGTGATTTCAAACTGGAGGAACATAACTCTAGCTGCCTTTCAGGTTTTTATGGACATGCATGCGTGCACTATTGTGTTTCTTCACATGGCCTGGCCGTTATGTGTGTGTATGTCAACATGCATGAATGCACACATGCAGGCATGTGAATGAACATTTGTTCTGCGGGTTACTGACCCATTTGCAGGTGTGAATATGCCTGTGCGTGCCTGCAGACACGGACAGTACGCTGCAGTAAAGACACCATTTCCTGTTAGGTTTTCTCCCCCCCCCCCCCTCTCCATCAGTAGCTTTAGTCCTCTTCCCTCTCTTTTTGACAGTAGAACAGACGGGAAATGCCTGCCTGATTGGAAAGATTAGTGAAGCCTCTGCCATCTGTTGAACAAAGATTTGAAGAAGATTGTTAGGAGATACATTCCCCTCTGCATGTGCTTTCTTAGATTTATATTGTCTCTGCAAAAACAAAATACGATGGATACTGCTGCAGGGAATGAAAGTGTCTGTTCGCTGAAATTACCAAAATAAGTCTTAGAGTCTATAGCCATGCTAGCTGCTCTAGTTGCATTTTGATGCCTTCCTAAAACAAAGTTTGGACATAAAAAATGTGCCTTTAAATGACATTTTGTATTTCCAGTGGTGATTGCAAGCTCCACCGGGTCTAACAGGTGAAGCCAACTCCTCTGGTTTCGAAAATAAGTCTGATTGTATCGAAGTCTATGAGAAAAGGACCCTTCTTTCTCACTGGATCTATTACCTCAAAAACATATGAACATTAAACGCTATTTCAAAGTCCTTTGAAATACTTGTTATTGATATTGTAAAATAAGGTCCCATTAGAATAAAATAGATGATAAGCTTATGCTTTTGGGTTTACCTTGAGATTGACATTGTTCTAATGCTGTCTTGACATTTTTTTCTTTTTACAAGGAGTTTACAGTCCATGGAAGTAAATTATCCTATTGTGTTTGTTCAGTTGTACTTCATTGACCGTGCCAATTGGAGATATAATGGAGACTACGTCCACGTATATGCAAATGCCAGAAAAAACATCCTAAGCAAAACATCTAAAGATATTTTCTAATATCCCAACTGTTAAAACTAAATGATATATAATATACTATAAACATTATTTAGTCTTGGGTCACAGTTTTTTCTCTATTTCATTATATCTTAGGAAAAGTCACATATGGCCAAAGACTAAATATAATATTATGGGAAGATGGCTGTGCCTTGTTTATGAACATCAGTACAACATTTCAAAGCAATCCACTCAGTAGAGATATTTGAGTCTTGACCAAAGTGGTGGACCTGCCTACTGATCATATAGTAATGCTAGCTAAAATTGATGATGCTGCTGATTCTGAAATGCCAGTGAGAGGAAATAAGTCCATTAAGCCACATAGAAGATAGCTTCACAGGAATTTATGAGAAATGCTAGCTTTTACGGTTCCTTTAAACTGTGAGAGTTATTTCTCATAGTGCCAGTTTGTCATCGTATTTCCACAGAGTATAATGAAAACTGCATCCAGTGACAGTTATATGGGCTCATGTGGAAGACACTGTCGGATGGGAGTCTGTGTGTCTGTGCCAAACTTACCTCTTCGATCCATTTCTTCTTTGGAAGATTATCAATCACTGTGTGGTCTTCTCTACTTATTGCAGGTCAAGCTCAGCAGAAAATAAATCTGCTCATCCTGCTCTGTGCACACATTTCATATAATTTCACCAGATTCTCATTTGATCTGTTCCCCAATTGGACACCTGGTGTGATAAAAGGATGTAAATACTATCAACAGGCTTTAATCACCTTTTACTAACTGAGCATAAACGCAAGAAACTACTTATCATTCAATAGATTTTACAGCCATCTTAACCTCGTCAATAAAGTCTCTGTATCATATGACGTTTCAAACACCTCGAATGAAGCAGAGGGTTCATAATGTATCGGAATGTGGAAATGCAATGCAGTGCAGTGTTCGTCATAGCAGAAACATGTGATGTGCACCTGGGGATGGTTGCTTACTCAACCTTCACACCTGCATGCCCTGGACTTGTTTGGATTGTGTATATCGTTTGTCTGCTTGACAACAAGAGAAAGAGACAAAGAGCCACAGGAAAATAACAAAGGGATATTACTTTTGAGGAAACAGAGAATAAAAGCGATGAAACCAAGACAAACGGAAACTATATGTTACGGTGTGCAGGAAGCAAATGCAGATTTAAGTGACAAAATAATTCCTTTATTTCAAGGCTACATTATTCAGAGACAGAACAGAACACTCACCGCAGTTTACTCACAACACGAGACGAACCGACACTGAACACAGGAAGAGACAAGACTAAATACAGGAGGGGGTAATCACAAGACGAGACACAGCCGGGCAGGGGAGGAGAAACACAAGGGCCACAGGTGAAAACAATCAGACAACTAGACACACCAGGGAAACTAACGACGGGAGGAAAAACACAGGAAGAAGGACCAGACAATATACAAGGATGAAAATACCCATAACCAGACATACAAAACTACCACACAGACAGATCCTAACAGTACCCCCCCCTCAAGGGACGGATCCCAGACATCCCAAAACAAAACCACAAAAAGTCCAAAACCACAAGCAGGGTGGGCGGAGGGACGCAAAACTAGGGCCAACAGGGTGGGTGGACGGGCTGGGGCTGACAGCCCAGGGGCAAGGCAGAGCTTGAAAAGGGGGTTATGGAGGGGCGAAGGCAGTGGCAGGAAGAGTCAGGGGGCCGGGCCCGAGGGCGAAGACTGCAGCTCTCAGGGGGCCGGGCTCGAGGGCGAAGACCGCGGCTCTCAGGGGGCCGGGCAGAACCCGGTGTCGGCCGGACAGGAACCGGCGCTGGTGGGACAGGCCTCGGCAGGATCCCCCACGGAAGAGGACCAGGAGTTGGCAGGACCCCCGCCAGGAGGGCAGTCGGCGGGACCCCCAACGGGACAGGACACAGGATTGGCAGGACCCCCGGCAGGAGAGCAGTCGGCGGAACCTCCAACAGGACAGGACACAGGGTTGACAGGACCCCCGGCAGAAGGGCAGTCGGCGGGACCCCCAACGGGACAGTACACAGGGTTGGCAGGACCCCCGGCAGGAGAGAAGTTCGCGGGACCTCCAACAGGACAGGACACAGGGTTGGCAGGACCCCCGGCAGAAGGGCAGTCGGCGGGACCCCCAATGGGACAGCACACAGGGCTGGCAGGACCCCCGGCAGGAGAGTAGTTCACGGGACCTCCAACAGGACAGGACACAGCGTTGGCAGGACCCCCGGCAGAAGGGCAGTCGGCGGGACCCCCAACGGGACAGCACACAGGGATGGCAGGACCCCCGGCAGGAGAGTAGTTCGCTGGACCTCCAACGGGACTGGACATGGAGCCGGAAGGACCCTCAGCGGAACCTCCATCGACATAGGACATGGGATTGGCAGGACCCCCGGCAGGAGAGTAGACGGCGGGACCCCCAATGGGACTGGACATGGAGCCGGAAGGACCCCCAGCGGAACCTCCATCGGCATAGGACATGGGATTGGCAGGACCCCCGGCAGGAGAGTAGACGGCGGGACCCCCAACGGGACAGGACATGGGATTGGCAGGACCCCCGGCAGGAGAGTAGACGGCGGGATCTCCAACGAGACAGACATGGAGTTGGCAGGACCCCCAGCGGAACCTCCAACGGACCAGGACATTGGGTAGGGACTTGAGACGTGACTCAAGTAGGGCCCCGAGAGGAGACTCGAGAGGGGAACTAGAGGAGAGACTAGAGGAGGGACTAGAGGAGGAACTAGAGAAGGGAACTCGAGAGGGGACTCGAGGAGGGACTAAAGGAGGGACTAGAGGAGGGAACTCGAGAGGGGACTGGAGAGGGGACTTAGAGAGGGACTCGAGGAGGGACTAAAGGAGGGACTAGAGGAGGGACTAGAGGAGGGAACTCGAGAGGGGACTGGAGAGGGGACCTAGAGAGGGACTCGAGGAGAGACTAGAGGAGGGACTAAAGGAGGGACTAGAGGAGGGACTAGAGAAGGGAACTCGAGAGGGGACTCGAGAGGGGACCTAGAGAGGGACTCGAGGAGGGACTAAAGGAGGGACTAGAGGAGGGACTAGAGGAGGGACTAGAGGAGGGACTAAAGGAGGGACTAGAGGAGGGAACTCGAGAGGGGACTGGAGAGGGGACTCCAGAGGGGACTAGAGGAGAGAGGAGGGGCTAGAGGAGGGACTAGAGGAGGAACTAGGGAAGGGAACTCGAGAGGGGACTCGAGAGGGGACCTAGAGAGGGACTCGAGGAGGGACTAGAGGAGGGAACTCGAGAGGGAACTCGAGAGGGGACTCGAGGGGGAACTGGAGAGGGGACTGTGGCGGCTGGGGCCGGGACTGGGGCCGGGACCATGGCTGCTCGGGCCAGAACTGGGGCTGAAACCATGGCTGCTGGGGACTGTACTAGGTCTGGAACCATGGCCGGAAACATGGCTGTAAGATCCCGTTCTGAAGCCGGAAACATGGCTGTATGGGCCGGCTCTGGAGCCGGAACCCTGGCTGCTAGGACCGGTACCTGAGTACGAGCTGGCTTCCTGACCTTGCGTCTTTTAGAAGTCTTTTGGACCTCCAAACGCCAGGCGGGATCCCAAGAAAGGGTCAGAGAATGGAGACTGGCACTCAGGGCTGCGTGAGAAAACTCTGAGAAACTCAGGCAATGAGCCTCTCAACCATGGCATGTTGTCCACCTCCATTTGTGCCTTTTTGAGGACAGCCTCTTTGTCCCTTCTAGCCAAGGGTCTACTCCATTCAGCATAATGACACTGAAGAGTGTACTCTAGGGATAACAAGTCCAAATCAAAATTAAAATCCGCTGGGTCTATTGTTGGTCGGTTCGTAATATTACGGTGTGCAGGAAGCAGGACCCAAATGCAGATTTAAGTGACAAAATAATTCCTTTATTTCAAGGCTATTCAGAGACAGAACAGAACACTCGCCGCAGTTTACTCACAACACAAGACGAACCGACACTGAACACAGGAAGAGACAAGACTAAATACAGGAAGGGGTAATCACAAGACGAGACACAGCCGGGCAGGGGAGGAGAAACACAAGGGCCACAGGTGAAAACAATCAGACAACTAGACACACCAGGGAAACTAACGACGGGAGGAAAAACACAGGAAGAAGGACCAGACAATATACAAGGATGAAAATACCCATAACCAGACATACAAAACTACCACACAGACAGATCCTAACACTATATATGACGGCGGAGGCTCCAGGCGGCCTTATTCTCCCATGCTGTTTCTGGGAGAAGGTCTAAAGTTTCTGTTAGTGTTCAAGATGTTTTTCAGGGCCTTGCTCGGTCCGAGACCTTTTTATTTTCCTTTTCAATCACCTAACAACACTCAACCTTCAAAGCATTACATCCTCATTAAGCTCTCTTCTCACCACTATCTGTTTTACAAGCCCATGAGTCAGAACAAGGACTGTTGTAGTAGATACATCTTTACTTTTTTTCTTTCGTGTTTGCTAATTTGTCTAATAGTTAGAACGGTTTTGTTGGTGCAACACAGCCTCTGATATGTTTGGTATTACATGCTTGTAGCGGGTGAGATAAACTGACGCTCTGAAGTATGCATTCTGAACACTGGCGTTCATTCACAAGGCTCAGCTGCCCCGAGATGCACAGACAGATGGGAAATAAGCCATCATTACTTACTATTGCTCATTTATCTTTAAATGGCTACATTTAAATGTAATTATCTCTATTGCAGAGCCCATCAAGATGGGACGAAATAGGACGTGTGTGTGTGTGTGTGTGTGTATGTGTGTGTGTGTGTGTGTGTGTGTGTGTGTGTGTGGGTGTGTGTGTGTGTGTGTTCGCTTGCATATGTGCTGCCGAGCCCGGGGACTGCTGGAAAATTGAGATGATGACGTTCCACGTATTTTCCTTGGTCGGAAATTGCTATATATTTCACCCTCACTCTCACTAAAACACACACACAACAGATGTTTTCGTGTGTACCGCCTTGTTTTTACAGCTTTGAAATAGTCACGGCCCCTTCTGATAATTCATCTAATGTGCTGTCGTGTTCTACCTCGAACCGTAACTTCATGCTTGTTAGAGGACTGATCCGCTGTCTGGAAGAACCGGCTATGTTGAGTTAACCATTACGGCATCCTTTATGGTTACTTTTAATATTTATTTCAGTTGCTAGTTAGCGTTGAAACAAATATTAAGATCATTGATCATTAAGATCTAAGTGAAAGAAACAGTTGTACAATGTCCACATCAAATAAGGTCTGGCAAGGTAATGTAAAGAGCTTGACAGTTCTTTATTGGCCTTGTGTTTGCTGAAAACAGTTACCTGTTGCTTCTGGTTGATGAAAGCAGTGACTGAGACTGAACCAAAACAGTAAAGTTGCGGGCTCTAAACACAAAACAGAGCTGAAAATCACTCAAATCTTCTCAACTTAAGGACACTTCAGGTTGTAATACTATGTGGCTTTGTCAACACGTACAACCCCTAATATATAAAAAAATCTTGGCTAGTGTACTTTTAAGTATTTAAAGTATTACCTATGATCAGTTGTTAATCATGATCTCTCTTTACTCCTAATATCTTGAGTCATTTATTTTTACATTACTGCTGGTCAACAGGATCTTGTGAGCCCCAGTTTACATTAAACTATTCAAACAAAATCCCATCTGCCCATAAATGAAGGCCACCATTTGAAATTAGCTTTAAATTACTTGTGGCCAACAAGCAATCAGACCTCATTGTGAAGATATGGAAGTCACCCAAGAGCTGAATAAATGAGCTGTGCAGCTTCTATAGAAAATGCTCCACTGGCCACACAGTTTGTACAATAGACTGAAGGGAGGAGGCATGTGTGCATGAACACGTTCAATGTGATGATTAGGCTGGATCTATACAAAACACCCAGCTGGAGGGTGGCTACCAGTCCGGAGGCACTTGTAGCACAGGTGCAGCTCTGGTGTCTCCCCCGACTGAAAAAAACAACATAAAAAGTCGACCCTGTGACATTCAAACAAAAACAAACACTGAGCTGTGCACCGATGGTGGCCTTGGTTTTTCTTTAAAAAATGTTTTCTCCCTCACCCTGCTTCAGCATTTTTTGGGGCAGCCTCTCCTCACAAAGCTACAAAGCAAACAGAGTAGTGTGAACACACGGGGGTGGACTGAGGGTAAACACGGGTTGTTGTGACGTGTGTGCTGAGTGAGTGAGGGTCCGTGTGTGGTGGACATTCCTCATATTGAGCCTCTGGTGCTATTTTTTTTCTTGCCGGGTGAGATGTTTTGAGAAGCCTGGTCCCCCACCCAGGGCTCACCTGTTTGGCCATGACAACCAAACAAATGGCTTCCATCACTGCTCACTGTGACCTCTGACCCCTGGGCTTTGAGTTGCCCTGCAGAGAGGGGCCTTCCTGGTTCAATAACATATTTTCCCCCGGAGCAGCTAAAGCGCTTAACTGTTTAACACCTGTGGCTCCATCCATTGAGCTCCAACACAACTGCTCAGATCTTCCACATATCCTCACGCAATGTGAAGTCGTTTGTCATGCTTGTTCTTTGGACACCTAAATGCAGCAACAATTTGTTAAATATTTTTGTGGGATTGACTGACAAAGCCACATGACAGATATATGTCTTGTAACCTTGTTTTAAAGATTCAATATCTATTTATTGAAATCTCCAGCAGGATGCCAAATGACAAAAACAAAATACAGTCAGGGTTGAGTGAAGCAGGCAGGACCCAACTGCAGATTTAAACAGAAAATACCTTTATTTCAAGGCTAATGTAACAACAACTCTTCCCAGTGAACACAGTCAAGACAAACAACAAGGATCCAACAAAGACAGACAGGAAAACCAGAACTTAAATGCACACACGACTAATCACACAAACAAGACACAGGTGAGGAGGGAGGAGAAAACACAGGGGCAGTTAAATACATTACAATTATCAAATGGCCTGGATATAAAATTACAGCACATTAAATCACACTGTGTTATATTACAATTAACATCAAACTAACACTCCAATATTTAACTAGTTTGTAACATCTAATTCAAACTGTGAATCTTTTATGCAGAATTGTTTTATTGCAGTATTGTTTTATCTGGATTGTTTTTGGAAAGACTTTGACAATGCTACAAAAGTTGTGAAATGTGATGTTTTAATTATTACATTACATTACATTGCATTTAGCTGACGCTTTTATCCAAAGCGACTTACAATAAGTGCGTTCGACCAACAAAATACAAACTTGAAGAAAATAGAATCATATAAGTACATCAGGCTTCATAGAGCAAAAACATTTCAAGTGCTACTCAACTGGCTTTCGGTAAGCCAGTCCTTTATTAGTATATAAGTGCTTTGTTAATAGTTCTATCGCTCGAAGTGGAGTCGAAAGAGATGAGTTTTCAGTCTGCACCAATGTTTTTTTACAGTCCCCAATTTACCTAAATTCATCAAGATTTTTCCGCTTTTGTATTATTTTATCATTGTGTAGGCATGTGAGAAAAAAGGTTGACCACAGGATGAGTTTCTGTTTTTTGAATGCTCATTTTGGGGATGAAGTATTCCATGAGTGTGTGAACAGAGCAGTTTTGGCTGATGGAACTTCAAAAGAAATACCAAACTTAGAGAGCTGATCAAAGGTATTGCAGCTAGACAGGTCTGAGGTTTATTGAGGTAGGTTGTGTCTGTGAACATGAGACATCTGGACAAAGTATACTGCATCCTCCAATTCTTTATTTCCCTGGCCCTCCACCAATTGTGTCATTGTGGCACATCCACCTCCGATGTGCACCTTTCTCCTCTTGTTAAACAGCCGAAACTCTAACCGGGAGGAAATTACCTCACACTCACGCATGAGTGCACTCAATCTGAGGCCAATATTCACTCACCTACTGCATGACAAACAATCCCTGTCGTACTTCACGAATAAAATAAATAATCCATTTTGTCATTTACAAAGGAAACTTCTTACGAGCAGACTTGAGACACACAACCACACGCTCTGTCTAAGGTCACACACACACAAGTGTATCAATATTCTCTCCACGCCCTGACTCCCCATGTGTGTTTTTTGCAATGTTTATGAGCCAGGGGCGGACTGGGGGGAAAAAGTGGCCCGGGGATTAATTGACAGACAGGCCCACTTAATGCGCCGCATGTATCGGCCGGCCAGCGACGAAAGTATGTTACTTAACAAAAAACCCTATGCATTTTATGTTATTTTGGACAATTATTCATATAGTAATCACATTACCTGAACCCTTGAGTTGCCTAGAGCAAAATAGTTACAGCATATATTTATTGATTTTAATGTTAACAGATCATTGATGCAATAACATTTTGACCCAATTTGCCTGACTTGACGCATGGAATAAAGCATGGGCGTAGGAAGCATCCTCAATGTGGGTGAGACAATTTAACAGGGGGTGTGGGCAGGTGGTGGACCTCAAATCCTCTAGGGGGGTCCGGGGGCATGCTCCCCCGGGCCGATTTTTTTTTTTAATGTTGAAGTTAAATGCATCTATCTGGTGCACTTTGAGAGCAAAATTAGGGACTAAATCTGGATACATCTCTCAACACCCATATGAAACAGAACTGTAAACAGATTTACTTTTTCTTTCAACATTTATTTGAACAGCAAGTGGAGGCAAAAGTGACTGCACCCAAAACAATAAACCTGCTAGCTAACTAGCCTAAACTCAGTAACAGAATGTGGGCAACACGTTCTTCTCCACAGCCGCGCGACCTCTGAGTCAGACGTCACTCACTTCCCCCTTTTCTATCCTACGGGTATAGCCACTCCCCCATAACCCCGTTTCCCTGCCAACCGGCCCACGCACAGCACCGGCCCACCGGGAGTTTGTATTCCCAATGGCCAGTCCGCCCCTGGCCGCAGCACCTCAAAATGTTGCTGCTTGACTCATTCTTGGAAACCTTGAGGAAAACTGTTTTCCTTCACACCTAGGTGATGTGGTATAACCCCAGGAAGGACCGCACAAGCTCTATGTACACTAGTATAACACATACTCTATCATATAACCGCAAGCAGATACTAAGAAACACAGAAAGATACTGTATGCAGTTTGGTAACCATTTTATTATGTGCAAACAGTCATTGTCTAAGAGGCGTAAAACATTTGTAGAATTCCCGTTCAGATTGAGAAACTTTATCCTAAACAGTTAAGCACTGTGAGTGAGCTCTGCAGCATACCACCAGGAACACGTAATTGCTCATATCAAGCTGATACAGATGCACAGAACTGCTGCAATGCAAGACTTTTCTGCCAAGAGCTCCGGCAAACAACAGCAGCACCTGCCTGCAATCTGGGAGTGAGTGGAGCGTAATGCCTTGGCTTCAGTGAGGGGGATGTGTATTTCAGTGTGTGTGTGTGTGTGTGTGTGTGTGTGTGTGTGTGTGTGTGTGTTGTGTGTGTGTGTGTGTGTGTGTGTGTGTGTGTGTGTGTGTGTGTGTGTGTGTGTGTGTGTGTGTGTGTGTGTGTGTGTGTGTGTGTGTGTGTGTGGTGTGTGTGTGTGTGTGTGTGTGTGTGTGTGTGTGTGTGTGTGTGTGTGTGTGTGTGTGTGTGTGTGTGTGTGTGTGTGTGTGGTGTGTGTGTGAGTTTGGATGTTCCTTCAGGACTGATCATGATGAAGCAGGACTTGCATTAGGTCATCAGTTCTGCTGGCGTCTCTGCAGCTGCTGGGCTTGACTGGTGGAGACATGTCCACATATGGAGGTTCTTGCTGCAGACAAAATATTTAATATGAACCGCACTTTGCTCTGAATTGGAACCAGAGATGTGACTTTCTGGGTCAGAATTTTGAGGTTTGTTTTGCTCTCAATAATCTTTTTAACCACCGGCTATCAGTCTAACAACCGTTTGGCCTATGAATAAAATAACCATTCGTGGGTTTTCGTTTTCAGGTCATTATTTACAGACTGGTTAGCAAGTTCAGATGCAAGGATGGCGTTGAATTTGAGAGATGATGTCCAACACTAAAATTGTTTCACTAGTAGTCTGTTTACCAACTCATTTTTAGCTAGCAGAAAGCAAAACATTTTCCAACAATACCCAACGGCTTCCAAGATGCATTTCGGCCAATATGTTATGTCTCTTTAGTTCTTCACACGTTACCTGTATACAACCATAACCAACTCACAAACATTGGTCAACACTTCTCTGACAAGAAAAAGCAAGCAATTGTATTTCCTTTAATGTATTACCTTGAGAGAGTTTGAGAAAATGTGAGATTAACAGCATTGTAATGTCAAGTGTTGATGCAGTGAGTTCTTTTTTCAGTCAGGCTCAATTAAACCAGGAAACACACTGGCTCATCAGCAGTACGTCTGTTCACTGACTCATAATCCATATGCTCACAGCTCATTAAACAAAACAACAACCACTCACAAACTCCTTTGTACCCCCACTTCCACACACAGTCAAACAGTACCAGTGCCATTGCTATTCCACAGAAGCTGCTGGGTGCGAATCTGTGCTGTGTTTAGCGAAGACAGACTGTGTATTTTGAGAGTGTATTGGGAGTACAGCAGGTCAATAAATATTTGATGACAGTGCCACCTCTCCTCAGCACCCAAGCAGATGATCTCCTGACCTTCAGACACCCAGGGCCAGATGAATTATTAAGAGCAGAGCTGTCAGTCACGAGTGCCGGGCCAGGTCCAGGTGGAATAGAGAGGCAGGGCTATCTGTGATCACATCTCGCTCAGATGTCAATCTCTAGACCGCCACCTGCTGATTGGACACTTGGACCGAGAGGGAAAAGAGTTTCTGAGAGCTCAGCAGAATTATCTTTGTGATAAATTCACAATGTAAAGCTGATTAAGTATGGATAGATGGATTAAAGAGTGACCAATGTATGTTAAAAATAAAAAGTGTCTTTTTCATCTTTTCGTATGATGATAGATGTATAAGAACTGACATCCGAGATTAATGGGATTCTTTCATCCTTTAGGAATGTATACTGCATCTCATGGAAATCTTTTGATATGCCAAATGTCTTGATTGTCTTCTAAGAGACTTCTGTTTTTCATTATCCTCGTATTTCCTGCTTAGATATTTGCTATTGCATAAATGTCTGATGTTTTATTGAGATTATACGGTAAATGATTGTCTAGTGTTTTGCACATGGTGCGGAGTTCCTGTGAGGGACAGCAGACTATTGAACTGATTGTGAACTGCTAAGCTTTGTTTGGGGTGGAGCCCTCCAGTTTCACCACTCAGCTGTTAGGAGCCGCTGTGTTTGTGCTAGCCCATATGGATTAATCAATTAGTGTGTGCTGGCAAACGCCACTTTTGCTGAGAATGTTATTTTGTTTCCGCTTTCAGTTTATCTGTGTGTCTATCATGTATGCATATCAGTCTGTGTGGACTTGTGTGTATCTGTCAGCTTTTCCCGAGGCCTGTGGTCCAGGAGGCTGCCTCAGCCCGGAGTAACCTTCTCGCATGAAGGTGTCGCATATGATACTTCCTCAGGCCTCGGCCTAACATCACCCGATCCCTCATCGAACACTCCAGCCTGATCCCTTCCATCCCTCTGTATTCCCTTTCTGCACTCCAACCACCACCTTCCCGCCACCCCTACCCTTTTCCCTGCACTGGACATTTAGTTGCCACCCCACCCTACTCTCTGCTCCACTTCTCCCAGCCCCAGCAACAGCTGGGCTCAACTTGCAGCTGATCAGCACTTTTGCTTTGTTTGGCTGTGCCTCCATGCTGTAGCTGGGTGACTGGGGACTGGGGCCAGCTTCTCTGTCCAGAGAAAGTTGTATCTCACACTGAGACCTGACATAAACTTAGGGGCTAATCTCAATAGAATTGTTTAACACAAATATAAAACAGTTTTTAAGGATGTGTTGATTAGCAGGACAAACACATGCGCTGCAACCCTGACTTAACCCAGAGGGGCTGCATGGGAGAACGCATTCTGACCGAACATCAAAAGGACTCTACCCTGCCAACTTCTTGACAAGCAGATTTGGGAATATATGTCAGTAACAGACGACTTAAAAAGAATCAGACCAGAAACAAGAGAGTTGTTTATGAATTACGAGCGATGTGACCTGCGTCATGTCAAGCGTCCTGCACCCTCTACCCAGGTGCCACCCCTCACGTAAACTAAACAGAGAATATCCAGAAACGCTTCTGACATGGACAAACTATGTGGGCTACGAATGTCAAAGGGAAGCTCCTGAGTTCATATGTGAATAACACTGATCAATTTATCTCTTTTATCAATTTGTTACGATTGCTCAATTCTCAAAAATATGTGTCATAAAAGAGGAAAGTATATCACGATCAAGTGAATTACTTCATTGATCCTTTCTGAGTACTAACTGCACATTCAAACAAACCTTGCATGCATTTCAGAGTAAAAACATGCCTCCTTGAATGCATCTAATAAACCACATCTCTACCTTAAACTTACTATCTTGTCTTTCTGACCAGCTTCAGTGCTGTTGACTGCAGGGTATCAACCACGATAAGCAGGGACAACAGCAGGGCATCTCATTTTCTCAGTGAGTTAAATGCTGGCAGGCCCACTTAATTAGATCTCCCGGGGGACTGATTGGTTTAATGGTGCTTGTGAGTGATAGGTGACATTGTCGTTTTCAAAGGCACGTCCCTTTGAGAAGAAATGGGTTGGCATGGTTGATTCATGGCAGATTGCCTCTAGCTGTCATTGTGTGGTTTTTAAAAAAGGCTAAGGATGTTCCCCTTCTTGGATCTGACAAATTACATTAGAGCGAAATGGACTGAGCCTTATGGATTGGACTTCAGAAGAAGCAGATTGATATGACAATCACAAAATGAATGGTGGAAATGAATAGTGGATTTTTTGGCTCCTTGTGGTTTAGCATTCATGCTACGAGAAGGTTGAAGGAAGGGTATCATATTAATGTGATGTGTCCTTCAAGGAAGCTCTCCTGCATCCTTCAAATGTACACTTGCATGAAACCTCAGACAGCACACTTGTTTGCAATGTTTAGAAATAATTCTCTTGTTGTTTGAGAGTGATTATCCTAGCATCAGCCTTATTGTGCCCAGCGGACACACGTTTTGTGTTTATTTCAAACACACTGGCTCTACTGCCGTCTCTGCTATCTCAGAAATGGGCGTCAGGGGAGACATTCTGCTCAGGGCTTGGATTCTTATGGGTTTACTAAGTGAAAAGACAGGCCCTGCCAGGATTACTCCTCCACTTTACTGCAATGGCTTTTCCAGTGACTGGACACTAGCATACAGTAAAGCTCTTTCATAGGCTGTTTGTAAGCTGTCAGCTCTTTTTTTGGACAAAGCCTCCACAAAAGATCAAGCTCAACACTGGTCTGTCTGCTTTCTAGATCTCTTGTATCAGGCAGGGGAAGACATATTTCATGTAACTTGTTATCAGCTGGGACCACAGAATAATTTGTCAGTGTCTGATGTCTCGAGCAATGCATTGCTTTATGTACAAGGTCAGCAAAAAATTATCAGCCTTATCATTTTACCTCCATCAACGCTCAGCCGCTGTAATATAATCAAGTTAAAAACACAGGTGCTGAATATGACTGATAGTCATATTCCGAAGTGTGTCTACTTTCATAACCCGTGAAGAAGACTTATGGCTGGTATCAGTCTCTTTGGCAAATGATCACCCCTACTATATCTTGCTTGATTTTCAAATTCATATTTCTCACTTTCTTGATGTCTCGTTAACACGTATCCCTATCCATCACTTTTCACCTTTACCATTTCTCATTTTCTCCAGTTGCTTTTCTATTCTCCCTTTCTCTCCTCTGTCTGTACCTCTGCTTCCTCTCTCTATTGCTGTGGCTCCTCATCATTTCACTCCACGTGTTTTCTGGTGTGTGTCTCGCAGTCACACCTGTGGGGTTTCAGATTCCTGCCTGTGCATGGAGAAACACTTATTTCACAATTAAACCGAGCACAACCTATTAGCACAAAGCCTGAGGGCACAGCTAAGGAGAGGCGGTGACAAATTGCCATTTGAATGGAGGAGGCCTTGTTATGAGTGTATTCAGTGTTTGTTTATCTGTGACAATGCCATGTCTTTTTATGCTGCTGCAACACAAAAACTTCCCAAATTGGGATCAATAAAGTTCTATCTTATTTTCAGCCTTCTCCCCAAATACATTACTGAGTAAATTCTCCTTACACTGGTTACAATTATTCTTCAACTTCAAAGGGCAGGATAATAAGACTCTCCTTGAACATTGATATCCACTCATTTCATCACCCAATATCTAACTCCTGATAAATCAGTAATGTCTCTGTTCCAAAAGCCCTATATTTCCTATCAGGATAGTCATGAGAATACCATGAGTTACAGTAGACGAATCCAAGGAACATACTTTATCTTGTATTTCCGTGGGAGGCTCTAGGAGAGAAACAGAGACGAGGAGAGAGATTGTGAAAAAGAGTTTTGCGGCTGTGATGTTGAACTTTTCCCCAGTTCCACCTGGCTGCGGCGCAGGGCTTTTCAGCCACGACGGGCCCCTGGGATCTGGTGCTCAGCGGAGCAGACCACGGATATGGGCTGTGATCCTGGGTGTGTATGTGTGTGTGTGTTTATATGTGTGTCTAGAGGGACAGCTGTCCAGCTCATCTTCCCCCCTTGCGGCCTGCTACATTTATAATTAACCCAGATGACCAGGTGGCTATGTCCCTCTGTCCCTGCCAAGGCATGCTTCGTTCTGACCTCTGAACTTCTATCAGACATTCCTCAGCTCATATTAACTGCTCATGTACTGCTTGGTTGACTAGACATCTCTGCCCTGGTTTGCAACAGTACAGTGGATACTTAATGAAAAAGTATACAAGATAGAGTCAGGGCATCAGTTTGCTTCAAAATAAAATGCTTGTAGTCAATCTGAAACCCTGGCTCCCCAAAAAGTTTAACTTGAGTAGGAGGCTCCCTGAAATCCATTGTCAGGTCAAGGCAATAGCAAGTTATATTGCCACCTGCTACTCTCATTCCTATTCCCTTTGTGATGACAACTCGTGCAATGGTGCTCAACCAGTGGAGAATGCATTGTATTTGCACCATTGTGATAAGATTGGTGTTTCAATCCTTTTTTCCAGCTTTGACCAGGGAGGACCACTCTCAAAAGCCCAGATAAGATGGACATAGGCTGTATGGGTCCGGTGATCTGCCTGATCAAATTCAGCCTGCAGGCTAACCTTCGACTTCTCTAGCACTCATGCTTCTATCCCAGCCATCCCTAACTCATCGCCCTATCCCCCTTCATGTCATAGCCATGGTAACAATAAAGACTTTTCCAGATGTGTCTGGACATTTGGCTTACAAAAACAAACTGTGCAAAAGCTCCATGCAACCTTTCCTCCACAAATGTGTTCTTACAGCCAATGGAGCTACCCACCAGTGTTCGGTCCAGAATAGGTTGAAGCTCACACATTCTCTGTGCCCTTCTTTCGTCGCCCTCATAATGGTACAAGGGGGGGCTGAGGGCAGGACAGGGACCCAAGGTTAGCGAACAAGGCGTATCCAGTTTCTGTTGTGTAACAGCAATACCTCCAAGCTTCCTGTGCACATGTTCTGTGTAATGCTCATGTCCTGGTGATTGGGTGGGCCATTAGAGGACATGAGGCAAGTGAAACTCTACCTGATTCATACTTCCTCCCACTGCTGCTGCTGCTGCAAGTTGGAGCTGGACTTCAAAGTTGTCTAACAAGTGCAAGGAGATGAAGAGTTGATTTCCCTTCAAACACTGCTTCTTTGTTTGACCAGGGAATTAAAGCTGACTTGGACATTTCTCATTTTCAGCCTTGCATTATTTCATATTGAACTCTATTCTGAGGTCATTCCGTTGGCACCTTGCTTGAAAACACACAGGCATGATGCAGCAGAATGTGACCCTGTGTCCTGACACCTCTCTTTTTCCCTTCCAACACCTCCTATGGGCTCCCTCCCCTTCCCCTCTCTCTAAAGGGCAGGGCCATGGCACACTAATCTCCCCATACCCGCTCTACCCTTCTGACTGCCCCACCCTGACCCCACCTCGCCTCACTGTGTTTGCTTTGGCACTTCACGGGACATCCGTCACAGCACCTGCCACTGCGGCCCGCAGCCTGCCTTCACCCATACTCCCTCAAGCGTGCTAAAGGGTGAGCCACGTGTCCCCAGCAACCTCTAAATGGGTGACAATACCACTGTCCTCGCCCGTCCGGATTAAGCACCGGTACAATCTGCTCCAAGGGGCGGGAGTGGGTCAGGCGTGAAAAGGGGAGAAACCGGTGTATGTTGTTTTTAGCCCCCCCCCCCATTCAAAAATATTTCTCTCTGTCCCAGCAAAGTAACACTGGGGGGAAGGTGAACAAGACCAGGGGTTTTAGTCAAGGCTAAAATACATTTCGCTTTTGTGACATTTGTGACTATTACGTATGAATTTCCATGGCTAGATTCAATGCTGAATGATACAACATATCAGGATTTGGACCAAACAACATTTAAATTACTGAACACCATCCACCTAACACAGGGTGGTCTACTTAAAAAATGGTCTTTCCATTGAATGGACGAGGTAAAAGAAGGCCTTTAGGGGCCTCTGTTGCTTTGTCCCTTTATTGAAAGTAACCTAAAACAAGGGTTGAACCCAGCACAGAGACTAGTCAAAATGACTGGCACCTCTTGACACCTGCATCAAGGCCTCTTTGTGTAGGTATCCATATGTGCAGCGTAGTGGCCTTGCATCGGCCACAACTAGGCCAGACTGAAAAGGAGAGAAGCTGCTTTTGTCCTCATGGGTCTGTAATGGACTGATAGCATCGTGCTGACCTCCCTCCTTCCCCACCTGTTTCCCTTCCTCTCTTTATCCTGCTGGCTGTTAAAGGCCCCATTTAGGGCTGCTGATACTCTCAACCTTTGGCTATCAGCAACGGAGGGCCAGTGAGAGGTGTAGATTGTGTGCTGCGACAGATGAGGTAAGGGAGTGGGGAGAATACACAGTAAACCCTTGTTGTGAGTGAACACTGTCTTTAACTAGTGTTTCACATTCTGTAACATTATATGGTATGCATTTATTCTCCAAGATACTAGCTCATAAATAAAGCTTTAAGAGGACACAATTGATGTCACTGTGGAGGCGATATCTGAAGGTTGGGCCAAACTGAAAACAAGATCCTTTTCAATTTGTCGATGTGTATCAGCGATGATGGCTTTGCAATCCTTTTGGACTTCATAATATCATCGCCTTAGTAGCTCCCGCCTCTTACACCAACCGGGAAGGGGATGACAGGGGCCAGCATCAGACCTCCCGTGGGGGTGATTAGGTCCCCCGACCAGTGTGACAGCCAACGTCATATCAGGACTCTTTCACTGTGTGAGAAGACCTCTGTCCTCGCAACCCAGTATGAAAGAGATCATTTTTTTCTCCCCTCGCCGGGCCATCTGACAATCCAATCAACCAGGCCAGCAGTAACATAATATCCCTCTTCTGATAGGGGCTCTCTCCCACTCTCCTTGCTTTTCTTCTCTGTCTTTTCCCTCCTTGTTGTTGTGGCAGGGATCTGCAGAGAGGGGCGAAGGTTGGCAGGGCAGGTGTCTGATTTTCATTAGAATTGCAAATAGGAGTGAGTGAATGCCCGATCAGATAAGAAGGAGAGGCGAGAACAATGGGGGAGAGGAGAGGGGAGAGAATAGTAGACGGGAGGAGAGGAGACGGCAGTGTTTGGGTCTGACTGTGCTTCCTTTGATCCCTGTGGGGTACAGCCAAGGCTCATCTAACTCCCCACCGCACCCAGGAGACCGACTCTTTACCTCACCTCATCCTTCCTACTTCCCTCAGATCATCCACTGGAGACCCATAGGTTGGAGCAAAGGGCTGACGAAACACCAACATGGTTTGAAAAATATCTTCAAAATCTTGCTGGGTTGATCAGATATTCATGATTACAAGTCCAGTGCTCTCACACCTCATCACGGCTCTTTCCAATCTCTCTCAATCTTGCTCATATTATGTCAAAGGCAGAATTAATAGGTGAACATCGTACTTTATTACATTAGCAATGAAGAAAAATGATCTTAACAGATATAACTTTCCGGATATGAACCATTGTATAAGTATCTGCCACAAACACACACACACACACACACACACACACACACACACACACACACACACGCACACACACACACACACGCACACACACACACGCACACACCACACACACACACACACACACCACACACACACACACACACACACACACACACACACACACACACACACACACACACACACACACACCCACACACACACCCACACACTTCCACCCACACAGGAACAGACCCAGACCAGCTGTGCACTAAAGCTGTCAACCCAACAGCTGGACTTAACAATTCTCCCCTCTCAGTGAAATATCACACCACATTTCTGGCACTGAAACACAAATTAACAAAAACAAATTTACTCAGCGTGTCTGAAAACTAAGTTTCAGAGGGCCTAGCAATTTTCAAGGGTGCGTGAAATCACTATGTTCAGGCAATGTTTCGCATGATTCAAGAAAATTCCGTAATTACCCGGTTTTTAATCTCATTGATTTGTGTTATAGGCTTTTTCATTGACACACCTTGCAGTCCCCATCGTCAGCAATCCACACACTCCCTGAGGGGGAAGTGTTGAAAATCATCAATTCCTCCGGGCTTGTTGCCGTGGTGAAGGCTTGCAGCGACAAGGTCTGTTGGGTGTGTTTGTGAAAGGACAGGACGGGCCGGAACGAAGGAACAGCTATGTCAATACCGCCAAAATGGGAAAAACAAACATTTCTGGGTGAAGTGTTGTTTCAGTTATTTCCCCCCCTGAATAGCTATCCCTCTGTACATTTCCCCCCAGTGTGCAGACTGTACTCAGATAAAACCATTTTCCTGCAAATATTTCAATTTTTCCTAATAATTCCTGCAAAAACTGCACATTAAACATCTTCTGTCTTGCTTTCCATCCACAGCGGTTGTTTTGACAGACAGGGATATGAAGGAGTTAGAAGAAGCTTGGTGAGTATCAGTCTCCTCATGAGGCACTGTTGGCCTGCGTGGGCGATGTGGCCCTGTCTTAAATGCTGCTCTGTTCGGGATCAAGTTTGCAGTTCTGGTTGGTTTAATAAAGCGGATTCCCCCCCCCAGATGGACATGGCTCTGGAGCACCTGGCCTGCTCCCAGTGGCTCTGTTCTCACGACACTGTACCGCGCTGCAGCACCTGTTGCTCGGACCTCTGGCAGCAGATGTTCCAGCTACATTCCATCCCAAAAAGCATGACTATTGATTTGGAGGAAATCTCTGCCAGAATCCATCATCTTGTTTGCTTTGAATTTTGAAATCTGCTCCAATTTGTCCTGCTCTTGAATTGGCGGGAAGCGGACATACTTTTTTCGCGAGGTGGAATCTCTTACCTGAATGTCATAAGTACTTTAAGGAAACGGATGGATGGGTTAAGACAGACACCCAGGAACATGTGCATTTAAACACACTACAAACTCTTTTTTTCTTCCCCCTGCTCTATAATCTGTCTCTTTCATACAAATCAGCAATTTTCTGGTATCTGATGCATCTCCCGTGACATGAATCATAAACGATATTAATACGGACATTAACCAGGAATAGGTGGTGTTTTTCCTGCCGCTGTGCTGACAGTAAATGGGCTCAGCTCAGATATGGAACTCAGAGCTTGTTAGCTCACGGATAGGAGTGTCCAAACGAAGCAGATTCGACAGCCTAACAAGTGGCTGACTTATGGAGCAAATGGGATGTACAGCGCATGGTTATCTTGTCACAAGCAGAGGTAACTGACAGGGAGAAAGAGAGAGGGGAAGTGGGAGGAAAAGGGGAGTGAATGACAGAATGAGTGAAAAGAGTAAAGAGGCCTTGTGACAGAGCTGCTGACATATTCGCGGGTGAGGTGGGAAAGTGAGTGAGTGGCAGAAACAAACCAAAGAAATGAGAGTTGGTGCGGAGAAAGAAGAAGAAAAAAAGGAGGGAAAAACTTGAAGCTTTTGAAAGCTTGAAAAACTCTGAGGCCCCCGTTAACACACCACACACAGACAACCCACCCCTGCCTTCAACTCCCTCTCCTTGCCATTATCCCCACTGGCCAAAACATGGCTCTTTTAGAGAAGAGCCTGTGCAGCTGCAAGCTTTAAAGTACTAACAGACAATTACAGGCCCTGGTTGCCTTGGCAATATGTTGCTTTCTTCCAAGCCCTGCTACTTACCACAATGTCCAATAATGTGAACAAAGCCAAGGAAAGGCCAAACAATAGACCTTTGACCGTTGCCTTTGTCTGTCCCCCTTTTCCAAAAAATGATGCATTCTCGCTCAATGCCTTCAAACGTCCCAGTTACAAAAACATTATTGAATGTTCTGTGCGTTTTAGACCCGGGGATTCAGGGGTTCAAGGGGACTCCTCAAGCTTCTCTTGTTATTGTGTCACTTTTTTTTGTTAATGGGGCATGAGAAGGGTCTGGCATGGGTGTGTGACATGTCCTGTGGTCGGACGCACTGTGTGAGTGGACGTTTGTAGGCAGTGTGTGCACGTGTGTGTCCGCTGCATACAGACCCCATCTGTTTGGTGGCCGGACACAGTCTGGGAAAGTGTGTGCAGGCGAAGAATTCACACACAGCACAAAGGTCCAATTATGAGCCCCCACTCAGTGAAGGAGCAGGGGGGTAGAAGAGGGGATAATAGGGGCTTGTCCATCTCGGAAGGGGGTATGATGGTTTCCTTGCCTCTCACCTCGCCCTCCCCTCTGCTCCCTGCCCCACCACAAACAAAAATGTGTCAACAAGAGCTGAGCATGGAGGAATTTCCCCCTGGAGAAAAACAGGCCTGCTATTTGAGCATTTCATTCTGTGAATCAACAGTTGTTAAAAAGTAACATTTTGAGTTAAAGGCATATAGTGTGCAGGATTTGACGGCATCAATGCGGTCATCCAACTTAAAACCGCTCACCCCTCCTAATGCATAACGTCTGTCAAATGCAAGACCGTGGTAATGTTTTGGTATCTTTTAGGATTTTCGCCTTGCTCAAAAGTCATCACATTTATGCTGTGGATGGTGTTAACATCGGGTAAAATGTGTTATTTGCATACATTTCTGGAACAGATATCAGAACGTTGGATAAAGCCAGGTTTACCATACATCTTCTCCCGCTTATCCGTGGTCGGGTCGCGGGGGTAGCAGTTCCAGCAGAGAGCCCCAAACTTTCTTTTCCCTGGCGACATCAACCAGCTCTGACTGGGGGATCCCAAGGCGCTCCCAGGCCAGCGAAGAGATATAATCCCTCCACCTGGTCCTAGGTCTACCCCTTGGTCTCTTCCCAGCTGGACGTGCCTGGAACACCTCCAGGGAGGCGCCCAGGTGGCATCCTAACTAGGTGCCCGAACCACCTCAACTGGCTCCTTTCGATGCGAAGGAGGAGCGGCTCAACTCCGAGTCCCTCCCTGATGACCGAACTTCTCACCTTATCCCTAAGGGAGACACCAGCCACCCTGCGGAGAAAACCCATCTCGGCCGCTTGTATCCAGCCAGGTTTACATTTTTTCGAATTTTGTTGACAAATGGATATCTCTTTGTATCCAGCAGCCGCAAAATAAAAATGTTTGTCGTATGGTAGGAATAAATTGTTACATATTACAATAGTCGTAATTGTACATTGAAATCTGTGAAATGTTGGATTATTTAGGATATAAATATACCAACGATAACAGAGAAAATTCATTTAAAACATTTTTGTTTTTGTTTTCTTTGATGTGGTCTGAAAAAAGGAGGAATCAAAATAGCCCAGACAAAGTTTAGCCTGTAATGTCTCGCCTAAAGCCAAACCATAAAGGATATATGCAAATATATAAAACACAATTAATTAAATTCTACAAATAGTTTAATCTCTTGTTTATGTGCATTCAAAGTGCCGCTTTCCCTCTGTAGTCTCTTCCTGTAGACTGTCTGAAGTCTCGTCTGATGTGAGTTTAATCTCTGGAGTGTTGGGCTTCTGGCCTCTATTATGTTTCACCTCCAGTCTGTCTTTACTGTAATAAGTGTGATAAGATTAGCTTGTATGTAAGGAAGTGATAGTAGCTCTGCTAGCGTCATTTTTCAAGCCCCATGGTGGCTTGAATGGTGCCAGCTCCACTTTGATTTCTTATCTCCAACTCCAGCTACACACTTTTGGCAAATTGCTGTTTGATTCAGGATTGTGACACGCCTGTTTTATCTCAGCAAAATGTCAGGCGACTCTGACAGCAAAGTCCTGCGGTAGCTATGAGTCTAGACAGTCTTTGATCTTACGGGTCTTGTTTGAAGCGGTCAGGACAATGTGTGAATTCCCTTAACGTGTTATCAGGGGAAAGCTGTGTGCATTGGTACAAACCTCAACACTTGTGGCTTGGTGCTTGGCTGGAACAAAGTCAACATGACCCAGTTATGAATTACGAGGGCAATGTCAAAGACCCGGTTAAAGTGTAGCAAACAAGTGTTACTGAGTCAGAGAATCAATTAATTCAGCACTGGGCCTATCAATCGTTTGCAAACATCCGCAATACATGTTTGCAGTCAACAGGTTCATTTTGTGAAAACAGGTATGTCCAAAAAAACATGTTAAACACATTTTATGAATTAAATGGAAAGAGCGAATAACTATAATGACAATCAAATTCAGAACTAATTAGGAATAGTATGACTTTTTGGGAAATGTACATCTTTATCTGCTTTTGTGAGAAGATTGATACCACTCTCTTATTTGTTGGCAAGTATAAAGCTACAATTAGCAGCTGGTGAAGCTTAGCTTAGCTTAGCTTAGCTTAGCTTAGAGACTGGAAATTTGGGGGATCAGCTAGCCTGTTCAGAAGAAGAAAAATCAACCAAAGTGAAAAGACAAAGTGTTGTCAGCACTGTGATGGTGATTTTTACACCGTTTTTTTGTTGCCAGGCTAGCTGTCTCCAACTGTTTCCAGTCTTTATGCTAAGCTAAAATGCTGCTCTATCCGACTTTATAAGGTTCACATCATAGACTGTATATATAAGGTTCACATACTGAAAAGCGGTCTCAATCTTCTCAACTAAATCTCAGCAAGAAAGTAAATCACGATTATAGGATTGTATAATAAGTTTTCCCTATGCATCAAACTATTATTTAAAGCTCATTAAATAATAAATTAGAAAATATTGATTATTTAAAAAGTCTATTATGTGTTATAGTGCAGATCGTGTCACACAGTGCATTCAGGAGGAGCTGCACTGAATATCTCATTGCAGAGCGTGTCATTCTTTGTTGCACTTGTGATGGCAGAAATATGCATTCATACAGTATATGCTGTGCGTGACACGAAGGAGCATATGTCAGTGCAAGGGCATATGTATACATGTGCACATGTGTAAAGAATGGAATGAACCAATATGCAGTTGTGTGTGTACGCTATGAATGTGTATCCCTGTGAATGTGTGTGTGTCTCTGTGTGAGCATCTGACACTCAAGCATCAGCAGCTGGTGAACTGCTCTCACACACCAGGTGCGACTTGTAGCTCTAGGCGCTGTGTCAGCACATAGCGTGGCAATATGACACTCTAAAGCATAAACACACACATACATTCACCATATGTGCACACGGATACACACATGCAAACATTCAGAAGAAATGGTGCACACAGATGTACATACAGAATGCAGCAGGTTTAAATATGAATATCATAAATCACTGATCGTATCACAGCATTCAGTTTGATCTGATAGGCTGACCACCTCGGGTACTTTGCAGAGAGAGAGAGAGAGAGAGAGACGAGAGAGAGAGAGAAGAGAGAGAGAGAGAAGAGAGAGAGAGAGAGAGAGAAGAGAGAGAGGAGAGAGAGAGAGAGAGGAGAGAGAGAGAGAGCGAGAGAGAGAGGCGAGAGACAGAAGAGAGAGAGATATGCTAGAGAGAGAGAGAGTAGAAGATATCCATCTATATGATATAGTACTAGAGATAGAGAGAGAGAGAGAGATAGATTCATGTCATGTCGTCCCTGCAGTGTTCATGACTGACACACAAGTGGTAAAGGCAGGCAATAAAAGGCATTTGGTTGCCATCTGTCTCTGTGGCCTCAGTGTCAAACAGTTGGCTGTCAGGCTCATGCCATAGACACACAACCAGGATAACCATTAGTCCATAAACAGGCGCCCTTCTATAGACAAATGCTTAGGGATTTCTATGGTCATGTATGTGGTGAGATAATGACCATAAAGGTATGACGTACAGCTGTTCACGTGAAATACAGCCTAAGTGGAACTGGAATCAAGAGAAAATGCCTTTAAGGAGCGTTTGTTTATGTGTCAAAGAATAACTGGGTGATTTATTGAGGATCATCTAGGATAATGGGATGTGGCTTGCTCTTTCAGCACCAGGACTTGTCATGTGGAGACTAGAAATAACCCAAATATTCTGACTGGTCTCCTTGTATTGCTGTTTGTCAGATTGTTTCTTATTCATTGTAATTCGTCAGAAAAGAAACGTTCGGTGTTGCGTTAGGCGTGCTGGTATCAACTTGTTGTACCTGTCTTTTATTTTCTTTGTTTTGATTGAAATGCCACAAACGACACAGGCAGTAACACTTATTTCAATTAGCCAGATACTGATGCAATCATTTTCTCATACTATTATTTCTTAATTTCCCTTTTACACTAGTATTTAAAAATGTAATTAAAAACATTATTTTATTGTTGGTAACATTCTGAACATTACCCTTGTATTATAAACATTTTCACATATTTGCATTTTTAATCAGTATCCTTTACTAACCACCCCACCCACACCTATAAATACATTAAAACTGTGGAGAAAATAGAAGAATATCACTTGGAAAGTAAATTAAAGTAATACATCAATATAATAAAAATGTTGTTGGGGGTTTAAGCCCATATTATAGCTTACATCATGAGTGATGATATCCTGTGATCTATTTCGGAGGTTAGACATGGTTCAGTCAACTGAGTCAAGTGAAAATATCAATCTGAATAATCTTGAGATACAGACTGCATTTTGTGGAAACTAGAGATGAGTGGTTGCCATTATGATAAGAACTTGTCAGCAGAGCCTCTGGTTCTTTTTTGTGTTGCAAGGTGTAAAAAAGACAGGTTATTATGTTACCAGTATGTCGTTGGTTTGGTTTCTTGTGTAGGAGTATTCTTAGGTGGTATATTAAACAGGCAAACCATGACTCCATAATGGGGTAGGAACTTTAGATATATAGTCTATGGGTAGGAACCATACAACTATTTGATGAGATATGAAATCTTAAAAACCAAAATGCAACAAGAATTGGCAAACTTTAAATTGCATGAGAACCCTGAAGAAAGTCTTATGATATTTCTTCTTTCCACTATTTCAGCTTATTTCTAGACTCTACGTGTTCCTTGTTTGGTCTGCTGATGGTCTATTTATTTGTTTCATGGCTTCATATCTAATGTCCTTCTGCCAATTCCTACATTTAAGTGTCTACATGTTGTCTTTACAGGTGTAGTAGAGCGGTGATTCTCAAACTTTTTTCAGCAATGTACCCCCTGATCAGCGCAAAAACAATTTGTTAGGGAAGAAAAGCCTATATAAAGAGGTACAGTACAGCGCTGCACCATCAGTGTCTGATTCATTAAAACAACAACATTGTAACTGATAAACACTTAAATGCTACATTTCAAATGTTTACAATCCATCACTAAATTCATGGCAAACCAATTTTAACATCATGCAATAACACTAAGACGACATTAGTTGCATTGAACTGATCTTTTTAATAAGTTGTACTTACAATGTAGTGAAACATGGGCTCGTGCTTCACTGAGGATCTTTGTCATTCTGACAGGGAGGCAAACTGCAGTTATTACACTTCACGTTTTGAAATATGTGTAACTCTGTTAATATAAAACCCACACTGCTCAAACTTCGTTACTTTTCCTAAAATTGGTATTTTTTTTAATTGTTTTGTATTAACATAAAATAAATCTCACGTACCCCCTGCAGTACTCCAACGTACCCCTAGGGGTCCGCGTACCCCCATTTGAGAACCACTGTAGTAGAGTACCCTATTGAGATTCATTAAAGGTGTATATGTGTCTACTGTGTCCTTTACCTCTGTTTGACCGCCCATCGAGCAAGTCTGGACAAGGCATCAACTTCTCCAAACTGCTGGTTAACAGTAAGTACTTTATTGGAGCTTGATAATCTGCAGAATTAATCTTTTTCTTATGAGGAAAGCAGAGTGGGCGACAGGAGCGCCGCTGACAGACACACTGAGGACACAAACACCGCCGGCCCCCACATCTAGACCCCTCAGCAGCAGACTTCCCAATCGTCTCCGGCTTCACATAAGCCAGTCGTCGGGATTTAGAGGTTATTACTTTGTGTTCCCTTCTTTGTCCGAGGGGTCATCTTTCTGAGTCCAGGTGAGACCGGGGTGAACGCAAGAGAATCTCTGTGTAACTGGGTAATGCTGTATTGATGCTAAAAACACGAGGGAAATTACAAATGTGGGAGGGTGGAGTTACCCTAATATTTGTCAGTGGGAGGATAAATGGTGAAGTAGCTTGTGAAGAGACTAGACCCCCTCGGCCCCCCTTGGAGCGTCCCTGATTGTGAGGCCTGTAGTGTTTGAGCACTGAAGGTCATGGGTGACACCTGTTTCCCGTCTCATCTCCCAACATCAAGTTGAGTTGCCGGGAGGGGTGGGGGGTTTCAACCCCCACAGCGGCACGGCACAAAACCTCCTGTGTTCGTTTCCTGCCTCGAGCAAGAAAAAATCACTGAAAAGGGGATGAAACAGCCAAGTTTGTATATCAGGGTGGGAAATTAATCCCAGAGGTGAAAGAAAAGGCATGCATGCCTTTGAAGGAAAAAAAGGAGTTGCTCCGATTTAAACTTTGTTGGAAGACGGACTCAAAGTGGAAGCCATGCTCCTACTGGAATACCTGAGCCAAACATTTGTGCCACTTTTGTCAAACTTTGAAGACAATTCTGTTTGAGTAACTGCATTGAACTGTACTCATGAGTCCAGTCAAAGCAGGATCTACATGCGAACATTGGAGAGAGTTTGCCCCCTTGTGGAGGAAAATAGCACCTTGTGTGAACCAAGCCAGCATGCCTGCAAAATCAGACAGTATAATGATCACTTGTGCAATGTAAAATATATTTAGTATGACGTGAATATCCTCAGTTAATCTCTAAACAGTCACAACAAGGTATGTTTGCCAAAGGCTGTCGGATTTTATTGGAGCTCAGTTCAGGAGAGTCGTACCTGTTTGTGCTGTTCTGCATAGAACCATCTGTTTTTTTGTTGTCATGGTCGGGATCAGGCCCTTGTCCTTTTACCATATGGTGTTGTAAAAAAAGAAGAAAAACAATAGAATACGCTCAGACACATCTACAGATTTACACAGTACGAGTCCAACACCTTTAAAACAGACTTGTTGAGGGGGAAAGCTCTGCAAAAGCAGACAATCATCTGCTCCCAGTCTCTTTATTAGCCCCCTGTTTCCCAGTTGCCTTCTCTGCGGCTGAGGCGTGAAACTGCTCCGTGTTTAGGCCTGGTCTGGCCTAAGCCCCTGTGCTTGCAGCTGTATCCTGACTCAAGGTACAACCCCAGCTGGTTCTCCTTTCCTAACTCTCCTCCTCTTCCTCCTTTTTTTCCCTCTCTTCTCTCGATTTCTTCTTCGCCCCTCCTTCTATCCACATGCCAAACCACTTATATTTCAGTTTAATAGCCTCTCTCACACTTGCCCTCTCTGCCTCCAAGCGATTATATGGTTTTCACAATGCATCCATATGTATGCCACGCTTACTGAGAGAACTGTTGGACCAACACTTCCTATGACTTGCAAAGTATTACATATTTCTAATGGAAACAATACTTTAGCATTTGTTCCTATATTCTTCAGGTTTTCAGGTGTAACTATAACTAACTAAAATCTGTTTTCAGACCTTAAAAGATTGTATTCTATATGTGGCAGATGGCAATTGTGGTGCTGAATCTTATTATTGCACAATTTTCGAGTAGTAAAAAGTCTTTAGATGATACTTGGATTCCATACTCTTGCTCTTCTTGAAGTTGGTATTTAAAAACATCCAACGTCTCCTTATTTTGATGATTATTCATATTTCATGAAACGCCTTTTAAAATCCTAAGATGTTTAAGTGCATTGACTACGACACAATGATAAGGATGAATTGAAATGCTCATAAATTGGCTCCCTTCCTAAAGCTTTGATAATGAACCAGGATGGTTTATTTGTTTACTATTTAATTGATGTAGCTACTCTGATTTCTGGTCTACTGAATGATTGCCTTTACAGTGTGTTGGCAAGCAGTACTTCATACCAAACAGTGCTCTGAAACAAAAGAGTACTTTCTGCTCAGTTTTAGGGGGGCAGACAGCAGATGGCATCAGAGTGCCAAACCTCTGTGTTTTCAGCGGAGCTCTGACTCGTTTGGTCTCTTGCTCAGGTTGTTGTAAAGATGACATCATGAGCTAAATGTATCACTAAAACTGACCTCTGGTTGATTTAGTACCAATCATATATCAATTAAAGGATAACAAGTACAAGAGCAGTGAGTCAGAGAACATCAGCTACAACATAAATTGTACCTCACATGCTGCACTCTACAGAGGCAAACAGCTTCATCAAGAGAAGGGAGTCACACGGTAATAAATACACCACACACCACATGAGCGTTGCAACCTACTTTTTAATCTTGTCATTATAATGTCAGCTTTTTCACTCCTCCACCCACTGTATCCAGGTGTTTTCACGGGAACAGGCCATAGATAGGAGCTGACAGGTGTTTGGGTCTCGTAAAATTACTCAGACAATCTGGCAACCCCGCCTCCTGGACAGATGGAGAGGTTGGCAAGGTAGAGATCGCATTTAGCAACGTCACACAACACTCGCAGCCAAAGTCCTTCCATCATTTCCCCCCAAGAAAAAAAAACTGGCTGTGTTTTAAAAAATATATTTTTCGAGAGAATATTAAATTGTAGAAATGAAGAATGAATGAGGATGGGATTCAGCTGAAGGCCATTGAGGGAGCACAGATGGACAGACTAACTGCTTCCTTATGTTTTAAAAAAGGGGCCATTAAACATTTAGCTTAACAGAGATACTCTAAATCTATTCATTTGATATTATTAAACATTCTGTGAGGCTGACCTTATAACATGTTGATGTTCAGCTGGTATAATATTCATCATGGTCAGTAGTTTAGTTTTGTGTTTAATCATGCTAACATGTG
The DNA here is from genome assembly GCF_902827175.1 of Gymnodraco acuticeps. Taxonomy (NCBI): domain Eukaryota; kingdom Metazoa; phylum Chordata; class Actinopteri; order Perciformes; family Bathydraconidae; genus Gymnodraco; species Gymnodraco acuticeps. The sequence continues at coordinate 3,950,833 of NW_022989983.1, read as the reverse complement.
CATATAGAAGGACGCTCGGAGACAGTAGGCCTCCCACAAGGCTTACGGTGCATTCAAATGCTCCTTGAAAGGTTCAATCTCCCTAATTCCTCCCAGACTAAATATGTCTGATCTACGTGGTGTGTTCAAGGACTGTGAAACAAGTTGTCTTTGTTGAGGCAACGTTTAGTCACTTTTCCAAGTTAGAAACCACTCTTTTCTGATCGGATCCCCCTCCAAAATCGAATGTGATCTTACTTGGCACATGCTTAATCATCTCACCAAGTTTCGATCCAGTCGTTCTTCTCTCAATCCTGCAGAGAAAAAAATAAAACGGACTATACATAACTTCCTTAGCAGAGGTTATTAGCGCTAAACCATAGTACATATGTGGCTTATGGGAATGTCTTTCGCACTGTAGGTATTTTTCTCCTAAACCAAATATTGGACACGGTTTTGATCTAATGATTAGATGAAATGTCAATCATTACAATTTATCCTAAGGGGGATATTAATGTCTGCACCAAATGTTATGGCAGTCCATCGAAGTTTGTTAGAACAATGTCAACCTGTCACTATAGGAAAAGCCAGGGAGTCATTTGTCCTGGGAACCTTGAATGTTTGTATAAAACGATGTGCCAATCCATTTGGCAGAGGTTGAGAATCAGTACAGTAGGCACTGATTCAACTACATTTCTCTCTATTTCACTTTGTGTAAGCTACGTATCCTCTAGTCAGAAAATGCTACACAGGCAGTTCTTTGGAGAAGTCTTACACCGGGGTGTTAGTGGATTATTTCTGAGCAGGAGCAGCACTCTCTAATTTTGGCTCATCAGAGGAATTTATCGATTTGGCCGCCAAAGACCTCGTTTGTCTCCTACTTGGTGAAGTCTCAGATGACAGAGCACTTGCATTTTACCCCCTGCGAGTGGCAGCCAACCTCACACAGAGCGACTGTGTATTAATCAGGCTTTGCTTTTCCCTCCGCTGCCCCCCCCCCCCCCCCCCCCCCCCCCTCCCCTACAGCCTCACCCCTCTGGATGTTTCCACAGAATGGGCATCTGTGGCCAGCACTGGAAATGAGCCTTGAAAGTGTAATTAATGAGTGCAATGGGGAGATAATTAGAGAGAACAAAATTATTGATCAGGCCAGCAAACTCCTGAGTCTTAAAAATGTCTGACCTGAGAGGTCTTACCTCATACTGTCAGGAAATATGGAGAGTGAGGTAATGTAATAGAGTGGACCCCACCTGGGAGATTATTGAGGCTAATAACAAATGTCTGACAGCGGAAAAGGTCCTTGAACTCTGACCTTTGATTCCTGCAGAGTGAATATCTGTCTTTGCTGGAATGATTTCTGATTAAACTTGGGGTTGTTGCAGAAAGATGATGCCAAAGGTTAACTATAGTGTTTATGGTGCTAATGTAGCACAGTATTAAAGGTGGGGTAGGTAAGTTTGAGAAACCGGCTCGAGATACACTTTTTGTTATATTCCATGGAATGCTCTTAACATCCCGATAGCAATGAATATCTGAAGTGCTTTGACAAAAAATCCATTAAAAAATGTCATCTGTGGAAGCCGTAATACTGTAAAAAGTACAACCAATCCGTTTAGCCGGGCCGGCTAAACGGATTGGTTGGCCTACCTGCCTGTCAGCCTTCCATCGGGGCACAAACTTATCTCGTGCCCTCATTGGTCATGTGCGCGTTCGTTTGTGTTGGAGGAGGGGCTCTATAAGGAAGTGGCAGATTTTCTCCGGTTGTGTATTTTCAAATTCTAGCGATCTCGAGCCGGTTTCTCAAACTTACCTACCCTACCTTTAAGTCAAAATAGAAGTGTATTATACATTTTGCCATAAGTCTAATGGTAAAGTATACAATAAGATTAAATAATTGAGTAGTTTGTCCAAAAATACTTGCTGAGAGTATGTGATTATTAATTGTGACATAGAATTAGCAGATGAAATGCCAGCATGTTAACCTCCAAGGAACTCAGTTTACAAGTTGTGTGGATGTAAGACACATTTTTGGGGAATTTAAATTAGGCCACCATAGAGTGAACTGTTGTGGTTGATCTAAACACTTGACTAATGAAAGACACTGTCATATTGTTAGCATGCTGATGTTAGCATTTAGAGCCAAACCGAGCTGACTGTTGGTTTTGTGTTACAGTTATTTTGTGTTTTTTTTGGTTTATTGATTGAAATGTTGAAGACATAACAAACCTATAGCAATACTACCGAGATTTAACAACCAACAACTTTTTTCAGAAAGCTTTACACCAGGGGTGTCAAACTCAAGGCCCGGGGGCCAAATCCGGCCCGCGACTTCATTTTCTGTGGCCCCACAAGAGCTTGCAAAGAATATAATATGTTTATTATACGGTTACATGCTACTTTACGTTGCCCATAAACGACATGTCCCACAATGCATCTCAAATTTAACTTTTTCTCAGAATTTGACTTTTTTTTGTCAAAATATGCCTTTTTTCTTAGAATTAGCCTTTTTCTCAGATTTTTTTTTTCAAAATGTCACTTCTTCTTTTTCTTTTTTTCAGAATGTGGCTTTTCTTTTAAAATCATATTGTGATATTCTCACTGAAGAGACTTGCAATTATTTGCCCTAGACTTCTGCTTTCAGACATAGTTAATTATGAAGTTATTACCCTATCCGATAATAATCCAATGCAGAGGCAATAATGTAATATAATAAGTTATTTCATATATATTCAATATTTATATATGTCTTTTTATATAGTCTTAGAGTTACAACCGGCCCTTTGAGTGCAACCATAATGCTGATGTGGCCCGCGGTGAAATTGAGTTTGACACCCCTGCTTTACATCTTTCGGTTTTAGCACACACTTTTTTGTTTGTTTTTCATTTAAAAATTGTATTGCACTAAATCTTTTCAGTATCGTTAATGACTGTCACTAAATTAAGTGCATGTGTGTAGGGGTTAGATCTGTAGAGCGTTAAACGTTGCAAAGTGGGCTGTGATATAGTGATCACACAAACATGCATAAATGATTACAGGCATTTTGCGGTAATGCCTCGGAGAACTTATTTCACAGTAATGATACAAACTTCTTTGTACATCCAACATCGGAGGGTAAAATAAATTAACCTTACAAACCTCTGTCTTCACTGAATCACAAAACCCTTTGCAATGCATCACGACTTCACTTTGGGACCGAAAATAAAACTGAAATATTGATTACAGGACAGGGGAAAGATGATGATATTGCCTGAAATGAGATCAAATGATTGTCTGACATAGTGCTGGGGACCTGTTAAAAAGTGAGGCGTGCGTGTAAGAGACCGAGTGAGAGAGCGATAGAAAGTATGTAAGTGTGTTTTCTCCTCTCTTCTCTCCTATGTTGTTCCTTTCCTTCCTTCCTTCACCTGTCCTGTGCAGGTAATGAGACTGCAAGCTGATGACCAGATGAAAGATGAACAGTGGGAGTGACAGCACCAAGCATGACAAATTACGTGCCAGCTTGCATAATTAAACAGCTTCAGAGCTCCACTCATCCACCTGTCCACAGATCAATAGACAACATTCAGGTGGAGCGTGCCATATGTTCTCAAGTGGCCCCACACCACCTCAAACCGGAGAGAGGATGTCCAATTCAATTCTGGCAAGAAGCTGCTTATCATTTCTTGCTTTCGAGATAGCTTAAAGGAACATTTTTACCATGAATTTTTAAATAAAGCGTTATCTCATGCTTCCATTGTGTACAAAGAATAAGAAATAAAGTAAATGGAGGGCAAGTTTGACAACAGCAAAACTGCATTTGCAGATGTGTTTATAAAAAAAGGTTTTAGTAAAAATGCAGGTGCTTGGGAATAAGTGTTTATACTAATAAAGACTGGTTGCACAAGTTGATAAAAGAGTTGGTAAAGCAGTCATTTCGGTATCATGTTACTGTTGTTAAACCTAGCATCTGTTAACTTCAATTTATCAAAAACAAACTCCAAATCTCCATTCAACAAACACAGGAAAAAAATTTCTTCAACAATGTAAGGTAGCTCTGGGTGAGTTACTGATACCATTTAAAAGTTGAGTTATTCCTTCGTCCAGCGTCACATTTTTCTTTCAGCAAGAGGCCTGTTCAAGTATCACCTTGTTTGACCACTAAAGGTTGTGAAACACATATCTAATAATAATTCTGTAATACCCTTTCTTCCCTGTTCACTCATGGGCTGCCAGTGCTCTGTTTTCAGGGCTCAATTTTCTATTCTATTTCTGTGTATTGAACATCAAATGCTGTGCAGGGCCCTTGTGCGGGATTAGAGGGCTTGTTCCTTCCTAATAGGCCCTTGACCTTCGCGGCTCCCTGGCATTAGCCCTCTGCGTCCGCTGTCCGGGCTCCCATGATGCAAATTTCATGTCACAACATCAAACGGCGTGCTGATCAAAGGTCAGCCCTCCTTTGTGTAGGTGCTTGATATCAAAATTTCTATTTCATCTCCAGCTGTCAAGGGCTGTTAGAGTTGAAGAGCAAAGGACGAAGGGAGGGAAAGGAGAGCAGCAGTCTGATTAAAAAATCCATTCTGCAGATTTATAGCAGCGCAGAAATGATAGCAAGTTGCACACAGCAGTGTAACTTGCTATCTGAAATAGCCATACTATTTTTTTAGGGAGTTTGTCTGCTATGATTGTGTTTCTGTTTCCCCATGCATTCCTCAAAATAACTTATAAATTGCGGAGGAAAGGGGAAGAATGAAGTTGGAATCGATGCATCATTCCGATTAATTAGGGGCATGATTTGCAGAGGCGTCTCAGAAATAAACCAATCTGAATGTGGAATTAGGATTCAGGGCCGCGCAGCATCCCGATCTGTGGCGTTATGCATGATGGTTAAGAAAGTCGAGATGAGACACTCCTGTGGCAATCACTGAGTGTCTCTGAGAGTGGATGGGTGCACTTTATATGTTTGCATGTGTGCTTGGAAAACAAGAAAATGGTCATACATCAAATACTCTGAAATATCTGCTGCCATCTCAGCCACTGAGCAAACAGAGCGCCAAAACAGCCACATGTTTAATCAACCGCACCCCCTTCACTTGTAATCTCTCACGCAGACAGACGGCCCACTAAATAAACTAAACTCCTCGCTAAATTAGCCGGAAGAAATTAAATCAGATCCATACGAGACACCGGTGGGACTTTTGGGACCGGCAGAAACACATTTGACAATGTGGCTGCATCGCCGCATCCCATGCAAATATGCAGGTCTGAGAAATACATCTCAGGCTGAAGGTGAGGAATTCCCAAACAAGGCCATAGTGGAGGCATTACATGCATGAGGAATGTCAGTCAGTACCATCAGTTTGTCAGTCAGGTTCAAGTGATAGGAGGAAGGGCTTGCTTAGGATGTACCTTTTTTGGCATAGAAAAACCTACTTTCTGGCACCTTTTGATCACTTTTTACCTGCTTTGTTGTCATGGATACTCATTCAGTCCCATTGACTTCATTCTTCCTTCATTGTTGTTTTACCTTGTTTTGTTATTGTATCATAAAGACAGACAAGACACTGAGATTGTGTAAGCATTCTGTCAAAATACATCTTCAGTTTTCTCGTGAGTCCTCATCTGTAGACTCATCTGATTTCAGATGTGAGTCTTTGCGGTGTATCTGCATTTCTGTTTCTCAGTGATAGATGGCAATGTTGCTCTTCCACAGAAAACCACTCAGCTATCCTCAATGGTTTGGGGTTTATTTTCAAATAGCTGCTTCTTAGAAACTTTTTTAATCAGTAATTCTACAATTTAAACCCATCAGAACGCACTGGCAAAAATATTGTTGAAGAGAAACACAAATGAAGGAAGCACTTGAAGTTATGAAGGAAGGAAATGAGGATGTAGAACTTCCAGATTAAAAGAAAAACAGATCCAATACTCTCAGTTGCCACTCTAACTCAAAGTGTGTTAATGTTATACTTGAGCAGTCATGTATAAAACAAAAACAAACATTTAATTTATATATGAGCATAATACATATTTTGGTCTTTCTCTCTTCAGTCTTGTTTTCCTCATATTTTTAGATGACAAATTCCAACGTTTGTACTCAAAAACTTTGACTTTTGAATGTTTTCTTTCTCGTACTGCCTCATGAAAGCTCTTTATCCAACAGTTGCTGTCACATTTAGTTATGTTTTTAGTGAAATAGAAAATATTTAAACGACGTTTTACTACATCTGCATGAATCCCTGCACGTACCACTTACTAAAATGTGATAGAGTTACCGGGTAGCTATAGAGACTATAGCCTTCTGGGAGAGTGGCATACATTTGCACTGGTGGAATTTTCTCTCGGTAATTTATAATGTTCCTTGGAAAAATGAATTAAACCGTGACAAAATGGGGGATGCCTGCTTAAAAAGGTTGCTAGAAAATGAATCAGTGGCTGCAGATGGATTAGTTGCATAGGGGGTCATTACTCTCCCCCTGATACAAATGAAGGCACAGGGGTTATCTCCCTGCTCATGAATAGGGTTTGTTTATAATGGAGAGGCTCCTCATAGCCACATGAAGCCGCACAAATAGCCTGATAATCCCAACCCATACCATGTTCATGGAAAGGCATAAGTAGCGGAAAGAGGGATCAGTCTCTTTCTTTTCTTTCTTTTGTTTTTGCTGGCCCCACCACCTGTAGAGAGAAGGGGAGCGATGGAGGTTGTACAGAATTTAAATGAAGTTGGAAAAGTTGGGGGAGAGAGAAACTATAGGCAGAGAAACATAGCAGATCCGGGCTGACAGAAACATCATCAACGGTAAAATGAAACTGAAAAACAAGCGGAGAGGTAAAGGGAGAAGGGAGCGGAGACAGCGAGAAAGAAAGACATCGCTTCCAGATGCTCCTCAAATCCTCCTGCTCCGCCAACTCATCCCTGATGTGGATGGGGGCTTCTTTTAGGGCTGAACAACTCATTATAAATAACGTTCACACACACACACACACACACACCACACACACACACACACACACACACACACACACACACACACATCCACACACACTCGTGGAGTTGTGTCAGTGTGACAGATAATATGTCCCCAAGAAACTACAGTATGCCTTTCAAGGAGTTACAAAAAGTCTCCAGTAAGTGAGATATAATGGAAAACATCTCACTCTCGCTGCAGAGAAATCCCCATAATAGGAGAGATGAGACACAAGTGTAGTTATATCAGCAAAAACCGACTGAGGGCAAGCCAAGCCAGAGGCAATAAACTCTGACATTTCCAGTCTTATTGTGGCAGAAGGTGTCTGGCTGCACTCCACCCAACCACTCCTTAGTCTGCGCTCTATCCCGACAACTCAGGTCAGTAACTTTGACTCGCTAACCACCCTCATTAGTATTCTAGAAAGCTCCGTGGCAGACATCCAGTTTCTGTGTGAGTATAACAAAGGCTGCTGGTGTAGTTGTACAGTAGGATTACTGCTTCTTCCAAATCGCTGTGATATGACTATACGGTGGAGCTCAAGGCTGAGGAGAATGGGGAATTGTATCTGCAATTAGATTCTCCCAGAACTACTGCTCTAGTGTATATCCAAACATTTGTGTTTATATTGAAGGGCTACTGTTTGTGCCTATGCCTCGGAGGGTGTGGAAACCACTGGTGGATTGCAACTAAACACATGTACCGTATTTGAGTACAATTTGCTTGTAGTGCTTGTACTTTACTTATATTTCCATTTTAAGAAATTCCAACATGGTTTTTATTTGTCCACCTTTCATGAACTTTAGATACAAATTACTTTGAAGTTTGTACATGCAAAAAATATGTATACAGTCAGTGTGGTATTGTTAATTTGACTGAAAATGGACAAACATATTTCACCCCGTAGTGTTTTCAATACGCCTGTATCTCAAAAACTCTTGCTTCCCATTTTCCTCAGTGCCTAGCAACTGTCTTCCACATTTGCTTTTCTACTTTGGTTGATCCACTGTACACCACACCAAGTCTTAAATGATGTAGACCTTTTTAACAAAGACTGACTAACACAGTGTGTTTTTTTCATTTCATGGGAATGGTAGACATTAAGAGAGATAGAATAACATCAACTCAAAATAAAAGAAACCTCAGAAGGCTGTACAAATAGTAACTAATAGTTACACAGGACTACATTTTGGCAAAAAAACCATCAAGGCGGTAAGTCAGCTCAGTGGCAATAGGCAAAATGAATTATCTAAAAGAAGACATACTTCAACAAAAGAAGATTACAATTATCAGATTTCAGGCCGTCACAACAGACCAAAGAAAACCCTGCTTCCAGTTGCTTGGGAGTTCTCTATTTTTAGACCTGGATAAAAAACATTTGTATGAAATAGCAAACAAATCCTTGAGAGAACTGTGACTTGATGATGATGATGATTTATTCATTAACACATTGCCATAAGATTTGTTTGATTTGTGCAGTTTATAAAACTCAGCCATCCACTAGCCCCAATGCTTTTCTTTCATATTCTACATCAATTGCAGCCACAAGGGGAAATGAATGAATCTGCAGCTGTTTTAAAAAATAGTTTCCAGAAAATATACAAAGTACGTTCATGGCAGCAATTCATATTTTGCATTAATCCTACACATGTTCCTTTTTAAATATGTCCTAAAACACTGTAGGCTTTTACAACCAAGCATATGCATATTCATCAAACAAATAGCTTTTGGATAAATCTCCTGGTTAAACAACCTTGCCCCTGCAGTTTGAGCAGCACTGTTATGCCTTGCTTATCCACTAATTCAGTGACTTGCCCTGCGGTGATGGGATTAAAAGAGATAAGCACTGGTGAATATTCCACTGCTTCTGCAATGGAGGTCCCGCATTCATCACCCAGTGAGACCAGTGAATAATACATGGGCTTGTCCAGTCCACACACAGTAAAGCAAGGGCACTTGTGGTAAAAAAGTATCGCCCTTGTCTAACCAGTTAGGCCTCTCCAGGCTGATTCCGACAGGTCTATTTGGAACAGTCTTGTTTGACCTCTCCCTATGTCTTCCCTTGAAGCCATACATGCAGCCGATCAATCACTTGATAATACACACACAACTCCCTGTTCATTCCTATGGACACACACACACACACACACACACACACACACACACACACACACACACCACACACACACACACCACACACACACACACACACACACACACACACACACACACACACACACACACACACACACACACACACACACACACACACACTACTACTTTTTTCTGTCTCTTGCTCTGCTTGGACAAACACATTAGAGTTTTACTGTATGTTTCCTATCAAACATGGACTCAGTGACATCGAAATATTAAACCGTAATGTCTGGTATGCATGTAAGCCAATATCAATGAAGCCCTACATCACTCTGCTCCGGCACACGGTCTTCCTCAGCGGCGCCGCATTGATCACACTAGAATGACTCTGATTGCAGTGAGGAGATGGGACTCATGAATCCAAATGATTCAGCAGGTGTCGGCAGGTAACATCGCACCCAACTGAGGTATTTTTCCGCATGGGCTGAATTGATACATAAGCACAGGTCTAAGGCAGAGAAATCGCTGATCTTCAAATGTGTGTATGGAAAGCCCCCAACCATGGGGGATGCACAACAGCATGCCCACCATGAGGGATCTGGTTTCATATTGTGTGGAAAACCTTCCCATAGACTGGTGCAGCAGCTATGGGTGAGATGATTAAGTGCTAAAGTTGCATTTTCTCCTCCAAGCAGGCAGCCCTGAGGCCAGAGAGGCTGCATGATTGCCTCTGTGTGCTACATTACATTGACATGATGGAGAATACTCTCCTGGGGCCTGAAATAATGTAAAAGGAAAGTGGGAGAGAGCGGAAAAAAGCCCATCCCAGGCTTTTCTGCCGGGACCTCAGAATTCTCTGCGTGCAATCGGATTTGCTGATAGATCTCCCCGCGCCACCGCCTCTGTATTGATGACAGGCAGAGCATTCACACACGGTTGCATGGCACCACACACCAGGGGAGTCCTATAATCCGATTCTGCTATTAAAGCCCCAGACCTCCCCGCTGGGTGTCTTGAGCCCCCCGGCCACTCAGGCTCACCCTGACACAGGGAGAGCTCAACCATGCTGCGGACGCACAGGTCTGTGAAGAGGACCACAGGAGAACGATTTAGAAGGAGAAAAAAGAGGCTTGTCAAATTGGACAAAATGTGCGGAGTACATGTTTTTTTTTCTCCCTTAACTAATTAGCGGGAAGCTAAAAAAAGCCAACATTTATAAAACCAAATCCATCAGCTGGACAAGTGGAACAAATGAGTCGACCTCACAGTGGGAGGTAGTGCAGCCTTATTTGTTTGCTTTTACCACTTGAAGGGCAGACGATGCAGGGTCACCCAGCAGCAGCATTCTGAAATTCTCATTAAAAACTCATGCAGCTCCCAACTGGTATTTGTGCTATCTTATCTTTCCTCAAACAAACTTAGTCTTGAGGAATTATTGGCAGTGTCTATAGAGTATTACATTGTAAATATAAATGTTTATTTCAAACCTTTCAACTCTTTGGTGCCACTGAGGTGTGACGTAAACTAAACAAGATTTGGTGCTTCAATGATCCCCAGTTAAGCGGGCTGAATCCTTATCGCAAGGTCCGGTATTGAATCGGAAAAAGCTAGACATGATAAGATTAGCCTGACCATTGAAGACTAGTTTGACATTTTGGAAATAGACTTGCCAAGAGTGCAGTAAAAATAATCTTAACTCTCTCATGTCCGTGTGTTACTTCAGCCAGGAGTCAGTTAGCTTAGTTAAGAGAAAAGATGGAAACACAGAAAGATCTCAGAAAAGGTGAATCAGCTGTTACTGTAAGAATGTTAATTGGAGTTTACTCAAAACAAATTACAAAGGGTTACAACGTGTAATAGGGGGTTATGGGTGGGACTCCAGAAAGTAAGGCTAAGGAATAGTCCAGCATTTAAATTGATTATTGATTGATTTTTTTTTATTGAGCCAGGCTACATTTTCCAGTGGTTTTACTATAAGCTAAGCTAACAGACTGCTGGATTTAGCTTGATATTTGCCTTACCGACCAAGAGTGCAATCAAAATGATGTTCTATCTCTCGGCGTGAAGCAAGTATAGTTACAATATTCCTAAAAAATATATTTTTTTGCAGTTACAATCAACAAAGTCTTCAACAAAACCAGAAATACTTATATAGAGTTATGCATCCATCAGCAAACAACTTTGTTACTAGTGTGAGTTATGGTGGGATTGAGTGGAAGTGAAGGGGGTTTTAGGGAGACTCAAACCATCTGCATCAGCTCCAGTGAAAAAAATGTCAGAGGAAAAGAACATGAAATGGACATTATAAACATGGAGAAGGACCTCCAGGTCTGTATGTACAGCAGCCTCCCATAGTGCTCCTATTTGTCTCCTCCTGAGTCTCAGGGTGGGGGAGCCCGTGGCTCTTCACAACATCTCTGGGCATTCTTACATAGGCCCCGGAAGCATATAATAACCCATTACCTCCATCTCTGACAAAAACACACATTTAAATGGCGATTACACCCCCTGCCTCCTCTTGCTCATGCATCCCATCTTGTCTCCTCTTTTTCTGTTCTGTAATTCAAACGTCGCCAACATGGGACTCGACTTTTTAACCCCCCGCATGGTCTTTCTCTCATCGTCCCAAAAGATTACAAGAGACATGCTCACAACAAAAGAGGGGCCTTATAGAGAAGATGACAACACTTAAGACAAATGATACTCCTTCTTTGTGCACTTTCAGATCAAAAACCCTCCTTAAAGATGTATTCTTCAGATAAACAACACATGTTCAACAGTGATTAATATACATGTTTACTACAGAACCTAAAAATGACAGAAATACTTGCACTAGAATGACACATGTCTTGTTCACAGTGCTGTGACCACAACATTCTGTTCAATGTGTGCATAAAGCAGAATCTGCAAATATAAGGTTATCAGTTTCAATGTATCAAAAGGGACATCTTTGGAGGAGTAAACAGAAACCGGAGCAATTATCAAATGACAGCGAGGCCAGGAAGCCTTTTCCTCTCATTCAACAGTAGGTAGGCCCAATTTCACGGGCAGCACTGTGGCTGAATGGTAAGAAATTGGGGGAAAGTGAAATCGATTGCCTAGATTGCAGTTGTACTTTTATTGGTCTCCCTTTCTGTCATTTTACAGTGTTATGCAGTGTTAGAGTGCAATTCCAGCCTGCACAGCACTGATTATTGCACCACACAAATATATTCCAGGTAGGAATGTAGGCCAAATGTTGGCTGCTAGTGCTGGCTCTGACATTGTATTGCAACAGTTGCAACACTTAGCATATCAATGTTCTTCACACAGTAATAGTCTTCAACTAATGTCCTTCAACACTAATATAAAAGCACAGCAAACAACTATTGCTGCTATCCATGTCTGGCTGTTTCCCCTTATAGCTAGGTGAATGGGAGTTTGTCCTTTTCCCTAGCATTGCTAGCTGCTGCCATTTTGGCTCAAAAACCTCCATGTTTGTGATGCCAAAGGAGAGAGCCGTGTGCAGCCTGAGCCTAGTCTCAGGGCCGCCCCTGGCCAACTTGGGGCCCCAAGCGACATTGTGAGATGAGGCCCCCCCCCCCCAACCGACAGGAGTGAAAAAAATGTTTTTGGAAACAAAGTAGGCTACTTTGCAAATATAATTCCTGTTTATTATTATTATTATCAACGGTTACTTTTTTATACAGTGAGGTAAATGGTAAATGTGCATGTATGTCGTTCAGTATGCGTTTACAGGTGAATTTTGAATTTCCTGCCAAATACTAGCCTAAAAAAGATTAACATATAATTAATGCAAATAAACTACTTCTACTAATAATGATAATCATAATCAATTCAATAATAAAAATACTATATTGTTTTATTATAATATAGTTGTAATATAGTCAAGACAAAACATGCTTATGACATGCTCAAAAACTGATATTTCTTAAATCTGTATTCAAATGTAGTTCCCTCTGTCAGCAATGTATCAACAATAGACACACATTTCTATCAGTATTTCTCTGTGTTGTGGTTGACATGATGATGACTGTTAGGAGTTAAGGGGAGAGGCTGAGCATCACCATGAAATGTGCAAATTGACATAAAAATGAATAAATGGGGAAAAAAATGCTCCATGTTTTTTAGGCTGTAAACTTTAACTGTTATGTGGAAATAACTGCATCTCCATTAGCCTATATGCTATGCAGAGACTGCCTTCTTCATGTCGTGAATTGCAGCTGATGTTTTAATATGGCAATTTGACTTATACAACATTCGCAAGTTGTACATTTGACTCATACAATAACCCACCTTCGAGTGATGCTCTAGTTTCTTCATGTTTTGTTTTTTGCGCCGGACTGAAACTGTCTTTTCACCGACATCTCTTCACCTGCACTAGTGGCCGTATCAAAGCCGTGATTGGTCAGATGTCGATTCATTGCAACGGTGTCGGGTTACAAACGTGCTCCTCTTGTCACCTCTCTCTCGCGGGGGGTGCGCGGAGAACTGAGCAGAGAACTGCGCACAGCAGCTGAGGCCCTCTGGGCGGGGCCCCCTGCGCAAGGCGGGCCCCATGCAGCCTGCGTGATTGGCCTGTAGGCTCTAAACCAATTAATTTACTTTATTTACACTTAGTATTAGCTTATAACATGAATGTGAAAAGTAACTAAAGCTGTCAAATAAAAGTAGTAAAAGTACAATATTGGTTTCCAAAACGTATATAGTGTAGTAAAAGTAAATAGTAGTTTATAATGGAAATACCTCAAACTGTCCTTGAGTAAATGTACTTAATTACTTTAGAATATTGTTTCTGTACCATCAAATTGGAGACACAAGGTTTCATAATGTTAGACTGGAGCACTCTTTTGTTCACCAGTCAACCCTTAAAATCATGGAGCTTATCACAGATCAAATATACGTTGAAGGATCTTGAAAACATAGTCACTGTAGATTGTAATGTTAAGTGTTAATATATCCTTGTTTTTTGTCTTACATTTAGTGTTTTGTTGCAAATAGAACTGTTGTGACACAAGAAGCATTTCAGACTTGATCCGACAATTAAGTCTTTCTTATAAATAAGATTACAATGGTGCAGCTGGCCGTGTTCCACTGTGCCTTTACTAGTTGGCACAACATTTCAAGGATCCGTAGTGCTGTGCAGGCAGACAGAAGCTGAACAGTGACACATTTTCTATTATTGGACTGTGTACTGAGGCAGACTGGTTTTGAAATGGATTTGAAAAAAACAACCAAAAAACAGTCTGAAGTGCTGACTTTCTGTGGGTGTTTGAGAGTTTCCAGGTTCATTTTGGGCAACAGTCTGGTATGGATATCTTTATGGGCCTACGTAGTTCTACATTTAAATATCACACAAAAAAGGATGATAGGAGCCCCTTTCCAAAAGTATGTTTGTAGTACATGTAAAAACCCTGAAAAAATTGTAAACTAGCATTATAACCTCCTCAAATCCAGTATGTGCTAAAAAGAGTATAGGGCTTTCTAAATACTGTTGAACAGCATTGTACAACTAGAGAATGCAATTCCTGAAGAAATTGCTAGTGGGAATTCTTTATGCTGAAAAGCTGACGCCAAACTGCTATGCTGAAATGTAATGTATAAGAAGAAATTGAAGAATTTAGTTTGAAATTATACATGAACACTGGGGGCTTGAATGTGTGATGAGAGAAGAAAATAAAGTAAAAAGGCTTGGAAAAGCAGCAGAATATTTGAACTGCAAACTTTTGAAGTAACTTAATGGCGAATGATCTGTCATCATGCCAACGGCATTTGATGACATCCCATATTACGCTTAGATGCGTTGATGGCTGCACCGTTACCAAACCTGTGAAGTTTTGGGCCGTTTGGAGCATTTTCACTGAAATTTTGAGAAAACGGTGTTTCATGGCGAGCATTGTGTTGCCATGACAACGGCATTTGAAGAAATCTCAAAACTGTCCCGTAGATGTCTTCACGGCTGGACTGTTAGCATACATGTGAAGTTTGAGCACTTTTTGAACATTTTCATAGGAGTTATAGTCATAGTTATATCATCTTTTATGGCGAGGGATGCGTTTCCATGGAAACGGCATATGATGAAACCCCATAATTGACGTAGAGCTGTTGAGGGCTGGACCGTTAACCATTATCTGAAGTGTGGTGCTGTTTTGACCCTTTTCATAGGCGTTACAACAACATCGTGTTTTATGGCGAGGGATGCGTTTCCATGGAAACGGCATATGGTGAGATGTCAGATTTGACGTAGAGCTGTTGAGGCATGGAGAGGTGATATACCGGTGAAGATTGTGGGACGACCGGACCGTGTCCATTGGAGCTATAGCGACATCGTGTTTTATGGCGAGGGATGCGTTTCCATGGCAATAGCCTATGGTGAGATCTCAGATTTGGCATAAAGCTGTTGAGGCATGGACCAGTGATATACAAGCGAAGTTTGGGGGACGATCGGACCGTGTCCATTGGAGTTACAGCGACATCGTGTTTTATGGCGAGGGATGCGTTTCCATGGAAACGGCATATGATGACACCCCATAATTGACGTAGAGCTGTTGGGGCAGGACCATTAACCATTATCTGAAGTCTGCTGCTCCGAGCATGTCAGTTGGAGTTATGACATCATCGTGTTCCATGACACAGGTGTTTATATTTGAGCTAACGATGTGTCCAACGATCAAAGGTTTCCATGGTGATCAGTAATCAGTGAGAGGAGAGCATTTCCATTGTTCTGAATGAGAGATAAACCTCTTACATGTGAACGTTTTGTTGAAGAACCGTAACAGATATCGGTGACATTTCAAAGCGTGAAGCATGTCAAGGAACTTGAGCATCTGAAGTGTACTTTTTGTGTACTTTCGGGTTAATAATGTGGCCTTTTTGGCAGTTTAACTAAAGGTGTGCGGCTGCTGTGGTGGGGAAAGATGAGGCTGAATTTACAATGGGGTTTAATGGAGACATGTTGAACGTTTTTGTCACTTCATGCCCTCAAGAGGCATTTTGTTTAATTATTTTGCTTAATTTTTTTTTTTTTTTCAAGCTACGAGATGTTTTCCTACGTTTCTCATGAAAAATTATGTCTCAGGAATGTAGGGTTTGGGAATTATGGCAGGTTTAAAAGAAAATATGAAGGCAAAATTAAATCTGTCCTCCACTCTGTGACATCACGCACTCTAAAATCTGAAGAAGGCCTCTTTACCAAGGTCTGAACAATGTTTAATATCTTTAAAAGTACGAATCAGATTTAAAAGTTGTGTTACACGAATAATGTCAGACAGATGTGTAACATTTTAAAGTTGGAATGAGGTTTCTGAGTGAAAGTATGAAGGAGCAGTTAGCAGTTGAAATTGCATGAAGATTGTTCAAGTCTGAAGAGTTTCTCCATTGCCTTCCATGTTAAAAATGTGATGAATTATGGGATGTATCTCTGGAATTATGAAAGTTGTGAATAAGAAAAGTAATAGCCATCGATTCCCGACCGAGCTGAACGTTTTGATGTTTGAACGGAGTTTCTGCAATGTGGAATGTGGGAGAAGAAGAGGTGCAAAATAACCTGGCAGAATAATAAAGAATTTTGTGCGTAGCATAACAGATAGTTGGAATGCTGTATCAGCATTCCCACTAAATGACTCAAAGTTGTTGAAATGTCTCCCCCATCCAGTACATTGATAGCATCTTACAGAGCTATATGTCCTACTCTCTGTCTCTCCCCTTATAAAAGCACTTTTTGGACCAAAACACATCTTTGAAAAAAGCCAGTGCTAAGAGAAGTTAGAGTATCAGTTAAGTCTGAGTAAATGAATAAAGGTGAAGTGTCAGTTTAAGTCTAAGTGTTGAGTGAACCTGAAGTATCAGCTGAGGGAATGGCACTGAAAGGATTCTATGTTGACTAAGTTAAAGTAAAAAACTAAGACAGAATGTCAGTTAAAGTGGATTAAACTGAAAGTCAATTGAATGGTTACAACAATTGGAGTTATTTGTGTATGATCAATGGAAGTTGTGGGACTTCAAAGAATGGAAGAAGTTTAGATTATGTTAAATGATGGAGACATTAGTGTTGTTTGAAATAGGAAGGAGTAAAGAGAGCAGATGAAGTGTAATGAGTGAAAGCTAATTAACACTAAATGAAATAAAGAGATGAAAGCAGTGGAACTCTCGGTTGACAAACAGGAAAATAAAATGAAGCAGCAAGTTAATGATTTGGTTATTTGAAAGGACAATCTGTGATGCTAACATCATCAGACAGGTTTGGGTAATTATTTGTACAAGTCCATTAGTAAATTAATATTTATTAAGAGCACTAGCACTGCATGACAGGACGTTGAACACAAACATTTTATGGAAATCATTCTGTTCAACAAAAACAGTAATTAGTCTCATCTTGACAGTTTGAGTCTGCAGGTGCTCCCACATGTTGTAAATGTCAGAAGAGCCACCCGAGCCAAACTCCCAACTCGACTTTGATAGAAAACTTAAATTGCAATGAATTATAAGCGGCCATCATCCCAAATGTTATTGTCTCATTATTGTTGACAGTTTGTGTGAAGAGCCTGAAATATAAAGTCAACATAATAATATAGATTTCAAATGAAACATTCAAGGTTGACATAATTGGAGGATGAAAGATGCATGTTTCCTGTAGCAACTATTAATATTTAATCTTACATTTCCATTTGTATGGAGAGATTTAATAACACTTGCTTATTTGCTTGTGTTAAATTTGAATAATTCATGTATCTATTTAAGTGAGATTTGTTATGGTATATTACTGACATGTTGACCACAAAACATAATAAATTAGGCCATGACATTTACATATTTTTTCTCTTGATTTTCCATTACCATCCAGGGTGGTGGTCATAAAGTATGCCCAACCTGGTCTCACAGTAAGTGTAATTTGTGTGGGTTGGATGTTTGTTAATACAGTATACATGCAGTTTTCCGCTATTATTAAGCCTTATTTATTGAAATACCAATTTATATATACAAACTGCAGGAGCATGTTGACAATGATTGGGGGTTATAGAATACAGTTCCACTAAGCAAGAGATTGGCATTTAAAGAAAAATACTGGATGCTTTGTGGGGAGAACATTGTAATAACTTGAGTAAATAATACATTTACACTTTCAATTATAATTGAACTGTGACAAGATAACTGTTGTTATTTTAAATAACATTACTGTCAGCACCTATTTATTATATAATTACACAGTTTCATTTTACTTAGTTGATCACTTTATTGTTTTTATTAATTTTCTCAAGTTATCTGAACTCATTGACCTTCTCGCCTACATGACTTGAGGTGGGAAATTGGAGGTACAGATTTAGCTGAATATCCCTTACCGGTGCCACTTTACAATAAGACTTCCCTTATAAAGGATTCATAAAGGGTTTATAATTAGGTTATTAATTAGGTTGTAAACACTTTATTAATCATTAAGAACCATTTATAAACCAGTTCTAACATAATTTTCATACATCAACACAGGCTCACTATTTGGCAAGATGACTAAGCTACCTAGTTTACTTCGTCTTCTTCATCAGCCAGCATCCTTGGTATCTGTTGTTCACTGAGTTGATTCCCCCCCATCCATCTTGATCTTTCTTGGTATCTCTTTATGACCAATTATTTACGAGTTACTAACATTTATATTTGCCAAAAGGGAGCCTTGTTGTAAAGTGTAAAACACATTCCCATTTATTAATGAGTTACTACCATTTATAATAAGGCTTAGCAGTACAGATAAATGTGGGCTCACTATTTGGCAAGCAACCGGTCACAGTTGCCCTGTTTATCTCATGTCTTATAAAAGCTTATTAAGGATTTATAAAGTGTTCACAACCTAATTAATAAATTAATTACAAACTATTCGTAAACCCTTTATAAGGGTAGTCTTATTGTAAAGTGATACCCAATTACCTGCTCCCATTCACTCATGACCCCCTTGTGGGAATAGACCGTTTCCCTTTAATAACTTAGACTGTGGCAGCCCGCCAGAGTCTATTGAAAATGTCTGCAACCCACTAGGCTCATACCACTTGAGCCATGATTTGACAGTGTGACTTTTTTACAATGTCTTCACCAAACATAGTGAAAGCATTAACATTACATGTTACTTGTTAGACGCTTTTATCCAAAGCAACTTACATACAATACCGTGGGCAATCCCCACAGGAGCAATTTGAGGTGAAGTGTCTTGCCCAGGGACACAACGACATGCTGACTGCAGTGGGGTTTGAACCTGCTGTGACCCCCAGACCCGAACACCTACGGACAACCCACTACGCCACACACCTCCCATTAATTGTCATATAACAGCTAAAACAAGTATATATTTGTTCCTGGTTAACTTTGTGTGTGTGGAGGGGGCGGAGTGGAGTGGGGGCAGTGCATTATATTTTTTTTAATGTAAATGACACAACTTTATACTTTTTTTTTTACCAGAAATTGATTAAAAATGACAATGATCCTCATAAATCAAACCTATTTTAATTGTTCTCGTTAAGCACCATTTACTTGCATGCATTTACTTTAAAATGTATGGTATAAAATATATGAGAACATCCCCCGGCCCCACCCAAGGCTTCTGCCAACATGAATGTATGTGAATGGGGTTAAGATAAAAGGGACACATGAAAAGAAGATGGATTCCTCCCAGATAAAATAATTGTCTGTCTCTAGTGATCCCACATGTTTATAATAACACACAGCCGCTTCAATCAGAGCGATTCCACTCTGCTTATAACTAGTCTGTATCCAGCTGTCAACATTGCCCGCTTTGGGTTTTTAATGGTATATCGTATCGAGTGTATCCGTTGCCGTGAATAATTTGTCCATACGGCTATCAACTTTTTTCCTATTTCAGAAGTAAAGGGATCTGATTGGCTGTGAGATCCGTGGTCCTCTTCTGATTGGTTTCCGGGGCCCCGCTGTGCCCTCACTGACGTTTCTCGGTCTGCCCCGAGATAGACTGGAGAGAATGGCTGCCAGTGGAGGTTAGCAAAAAAAATCTTCATTGTTTTGTGTAGTAATCTGACTTAAATCATGCGTTTTAAAGTTATAATTTGTGTGTTTAGATGCTTGTGAAGTGTCGTATTATAGAGTACTAGAACGAGTCGTGACATGTTTTATTCTTGTTTAAGAAGGTCAGGCTGTAAACGACTCCGAAAAGTGTTGGTTATCGTTAGCCTCGCTATGCGGCTAACGTTAGCTGTCTGGCTAACTTTCGGCCGGTTAGCCTGCTACCCACAGCTGATTGTGTAAACACTTGTTTATGACGGGACGAATGTGAGACAATAAGTACTAATACTTACTGTTATCAGCAGTAATGCAGTAGACAGTGTGCTAAATACAGATGTGTTTGTCTAAGATTGAGACTGGTCTGGCAGCATTTGAGTTGTAATAGCCCTTTATATCGCAATGTGTCAAAGAAAGCTTGCTAACATTAGCTTGGTACCTAGCTGCTAAAAGTTAAGCTTGTTGTCAACTAGCTAAGGTAACGGGTAGCATTGCTGTTTTTGTGATACTCGGTCATTACAACGAACCATTTTAATTTATGAAATGGTTGGTTTTCTTCCAGTTGCCTTTAAGTTAATTGAGCCCCCCGACACAGTTTCGGCAGTCACCGGGCAATGATCATAGATGTTAGCAAGCTAGCTACCACCTGGTGAGACAGTAGTTTTCAATGCACTCATCGCGAGCCTTTGTCCTGTCAAGGAGTTAGCGTCGAACAACACGAGCTATTAGTTAGAAAAGTATGTGCTCCTCGGCTGCTGACGTTATAAGACGACCGTGAAACATTAGAGAAGGAATGACGTGTGGCTGCCACTTGTTTAACTTGCCATTCCACGCGTGATAAGAAACGTGTTTACTTTGCAGACACTTCTATAGGGGAACTGGATGCACGAGTTGATAGGCCCATATGTTATCCGTGGGTTCAGTCGGTCAGCGAGACAACAACATTAGCCCGAAGTCAGAAACAAAAATAACTTGTAGGAATTTCTTCTAGTTGCCACAGTCTGGCCAAATCATAATACCTCAAATAACATAGATTTATTTTAAGTATTTTTTGAAACCTTAATAAATGGTCTACCTTTCTGTTTTATTAGAAAACACTGCCTTAGTAACATTCAAAGTATACAACTAAACCTGTTTCTCCATTGTGTTAAATTAATACTAATGGTTGTCAGTATTTTAAATATTCATCTCGGTGTCATCTCATATTCTCTGTTGTTTAAATGCATGAAACAGTACATGTGTTACTATTAAACCATGTTTTATTTGCATAACCTTTTTAATGTGATTTGAATTATTATTAAAACTCTCTAAAAGAAATGGAACGGGAATGACTGTTTACCAGTAAAAACTGCATTAACTCAAATTAAATCGTTTGTATTTATGATTGATTCTGGTCTTTCAATGTATTTTTTGATGTCCACACTGTTTTCATGGGTGCTATTGTAATGTTTTTATCTCTCTTTGCACTGTGTTTACAGAGGTAGGGAAGCTGTTACAAGTACAAAATGGGACACCTCCAATCAACAACTACAACGGAGTAGATGCTGTTCATGCCTGTCACCTCCTTCAACAGCTCAAATCCTTGTATGATGAAGCACAGCTCACAGACATAGTCGTAGAAGTGGACCATGGCAAGACTTTCTCATGTCACAGAAATGTCCTTGCAGCAATCAGCCCATATTTTCGGTGGGTAATGTTGAATGTTTATACATTTTTGTATTTTCATTATTTTGTAGCTGGTAAAACATTACTTGGCTCTAGAGTGGGCTTCGGTACAGCTTAATCGATAAATGTTAACATATTAAGATTAAACTTCCATGTCAAGTTGTAGCATGTTTGAATTGAAATGCTGTAGTTACGTGATGATTGAAGTATAGTTGCATCATTTGTGTTTTCTCCACCATCACCACCAGGTCCATGTTCACCAGTGGCCTTACAGAGAGCAGCCAGCGTGAGGTCAGAATCGTCGGGGTGGAATCTGAATCCATGCACCTCGTCCTGGACTATGCCTACACATCCAGGGTCACGCTCTCTGAGTGCAATGTCCAGGCCCTGTTCACTGCTGCCAGTATTTTCCAGATTCCTGCCTTGCAGGACCAGTGTGCCCAGTTCATGATCAGCAGACTTGACCCCCAGAACTGTATTGGGGTCTACATGTTTGCTGATGCTTATGGACATCAGGAGCTGAAGGAAAGCTCACAGGACTACATTCGCAAGAAGGTCAGTTTAGGAATATTTGTCGTTAGTATTATATCCTTAGCACACTTACAGGTACTCCTTATTAATTTGGTTATTTATCAATACTCTTATTCTGTTCTTTTTTCCGTACTAACAATTGTTTTTTAAAAGAATCAATTCAGAACAGGACAATCATTTATTTTCATTTAAACTACAAGTATATTTTGAATACAAGCAACATTTATAGCAACTGTCATTTTTACCAAACACCAAAGTCACCATATAGAAGAGAGACTGGGTGTGTTGGCGTCATTTATTATCCTGACAAAGTACAGATTAAAAAACCTGTAACGATATAGTTATACAAAATACTGCGTTAAATCATGTAGCTCTAAGGCTCATTTAAGACCTGGTGTCTGTGCCCATCCCCAGTTATTAGTATTTAAATGTTTACTTCCCCTGTTCATGTAGTCATGCTTTCTCTTATGAGTCCGTTTGGATGCTAAACACTGAAACCTTTTTTTGTTTGTGTCGTAGTTCTTGTGTGTGTCATGGGAGCAAGAGTTCCTCCAGATGAACAAGGAGCAGCTGGTCAGCATTTTGAACAATGATGACCTCAACGTGGAGAAAGAAGAGCACGTTTATGAGAGCATAATTCGCTGGCTGGAGCATGATCTTTCTGGTCGTCAAGCCTCCCTCGCTGAGGTGTTTACCGAATGCATCCGTCTGCCCTTGCTGGATGAGGCCTTCCTAAGTCAGGTACCTGCCCCCTTCGCCTGTGCCCTATCCCTGTCTACCGACCCTGCTGAGGCCAAAACCCGCCTGACTGGCACCAATGGTTGCCCGCAGCGCCTGGGTATGACTGCTTCTGAGATGGTCATCTGCTTTGATGCCGCTCACAAACACTCAGGGAAGAAGCAGACAGTGCCTTGCCTTGACACAACCACAGGACGGGTGTTCAAGCTCTGCAAACCCCCCAATGATCTCCGGGAGGTCGGTATCTTGGTGTCTTCAGAGAACGACATCTTCATCGCTGGAGGTTACAGGCCGAGCAACAGCGAAGTGTCCATAGATCATCGGGCAGAGAGCGACTTCTGGCAGTACGAACACGCGGGCAACCGATGGCTTTCACGTGCTCCGCTGCTGAGGGCCAGGATCGGCTGCAGGCTTTTGCTCTGCTGTGGGAAGCTTTATGCACTGGGAGGCCGAGTATATGAAGGCGATGGACGAAATGCTTTAAAGTCAGTCGAGTGCTATGATGCCAGAGACAACTGTTGGACAGCAGTGAGTGCTATGCCCGCGGCCATGGAGTTTCACAGTGCTGTGGAGTACAGGGACCGCATCTATGTCCTCCAAGGTGAGTCCATGCTGCACATGTGAAACTACACTGAACAAAAATATAAATGCAACACTTTTGTTTTTGCTCCCATTTTTCATGAGATGAACTCAAAGATCTAAAACATTTTCTATATACACAAAATAACCATTTCTCTCAAATATTGTTCACAAATCTGAAAAAATCTGTGATAGTGAGCACTTCTCCTTTGCCGAGATAATCCATCCCACCTCACAGGTGTGGCATATCAAGATGCTGATTAGACAGCATGATTATTGCACTGGTGTGCTTTAGGCTGGCCACAATAAAAGGCCACTCTGAAATGTTCAGTTTTATCACACAGCACAATGCCACAAATGTCGCAAGTTTTGAGGGAGCGTGCAATTGGCATGCTGACAGCAGGAATGTCCACCAGAGCTGTTGCCCGTGAATTGAATGTTCATTTCTCTACCATAAGCCGTCTCCAAAGGCGTTTCAGAGAATTTGGCAGTACATCCAACCGGCCTCACAACCGCAGACCACGTGTAACCACACCAGCCCAGGACCTCCACATCCAGTATGTTCACCTCCAAGATCGTCTGAGACCAGCCACTCGGACAGCTGCTGCAACAATCGGTTTGCATAACCAAAGAATTTCTGCACAAACTGTCAGAAACCGTCTCAGGGAAGCTCATCTGCATGCTCGTCGTCCTCATCGGGGTCTCGACCTGACTCCGGTTTGTCGTCGTAACCGACTTGAGTGGGCAAATGCTCACATTCGATGGCGTCTGGCATGTTGGAGAGGTGTTCTCTTCACGGATGAATCCCGGTTTTCACTGTTCAGGGCAGATGGCAGACCGCGTGTGTGGCGTCGTGTGGGTGAGCGGTTTTCTGATGTCAATGTTGTGAATCGAGTGGCCCATGGTGGTGGTGGGGTTATGGTATGGGCAGGCGTATGTTATGGACGACAAAAACAGGTGCATTTTATTGATGGCATTGTGAATGCACAGAGATACCGTGACGAGATCCTGAGGCCCATTGTTGTGCCATTCATCCACGACCATCATTACATTACATTGCATTTAGCTGACGCTTTTATCCAAAGCCACTTACAATAAGTACATTCGACCAGGAAGACACAACCTTGAAGAAAACAGAATCATATAAGCAGGGGTGCACATAACTTTTTTGCCCTGGTTCTCAAAGGAGAACCTGGAGATGTTGCTTGGTGCTCATCCTTAAAATGAAATAAACCGTAACTTTTGAGGGGGTCTTGACTTTATTTGCCAGACACACGGCACTGAACACACATGCAGAGGTGAACACAGAACACACATGCAGAGGTGAACACAAGACAACATTAGCACGACCAGTAATCCTACAAGCTGTCATTACTACCCTCCTGACTGTTCTCCTCACTGTCTTCCTCTCTGTCAGACATGGTAGCTGATGATGTAGGCCTACTACTTCCTCTCTGGTTGAGTCTGCGATTAGCTGCTTGCATCCACAAGTCAACAGCTAGTTTTGGGTCGAAAGTCTCTGTTATCATCTTAGACAAGTGGATGTAATCAAATAAGTATGTGAACATAACCAATAACCTACCATAGCCAATAACAAATTAATGTAACTTATTTTATTTGTGTTGTTCATTCATATCTTATTTTACCTTAACATTTATTTATGCTTTTTTTTTTTTATCTCGTTTTAAAGGATATTTTTGGTTACTGTCCTATAGTATACATTGGAATGATTTAAAACCTATTTATCCCAATAATTACAAAGGAGTGCCTTGGAAATATGTGTTTACATAAATTGTGAGCAAACTGTTTGAATTTAGACTAAGAGTCCTTACCTCACTGAGCTGTAGTTAACTTATCAGCCTCTCAGTCTGACTGGAGAGGACTCTCCCTCCACATTATTGTAGAAACATCTTCTTCTTATCTCCGTTAGTGCAGCTAGCACGGCACCATATTATAATAACAACAGCGCTGGTACCACCCTCCCTCTCTCCCTCGCTCACTCGCATTTTGTCTGTGAGCTGCGGGCGCCAGATAAGCCAACATCCCCCATTTTCATCACTTACAGCGCCCATCGTACAGGGCAAATGAAAGGTGGAACCTGGGTGAAAAGGGTGTTACATTTACTTAATTGTGAATATTGTTACATCAAGGCGAAAATTAGGATGAGCCCCAACGGTCAAAAAAAATTTTTCCCTCCCAGAACTGCCAGCGCAGCGCCTCCCCAGATCTGGCGCCCTAGGCGAACATCTAGCCAGCGCTACGGGCCGGCCCTGAGTTCATATCATGGTTCATATGCAACTCTCAAATATCTTTCTCTCTCCTCTCTCCTCTATTTCTCTTTTCTCTTCTCTCTCTCCTTCTCAATGTTGGTACGCAAATGCGCTTTGTTTCAAATGACCCGGTGCTCTTTTTTTGGCAGAGGTGCGCATGCGCACCTGTGCACCAGTTATGTGCAGCCCTGCATATAAGTACATCAGGTTTCATAGAGCCAAACATTTCAAGTGCTACTCAACTGGCTATAGATAAGCCAGTCCTTTATTAGTATATAAGTGCTCTGTTAGCAGTTCTTTGTTAGTAATTCTATCGCTCGAGGTGGAGTCGAAAGAGATGAGTTTTCAGTCTGCGCCGGAAGATGTGCAAGCTTTCTGCTGTCCTGATGTCAATGGGGAGCTCATTCCACCATCTTGGAGCCAGGATAGCAAACCCAGGTGTTTTTGCTGATGGGAACTTGGGTCCCCCTCGCAGCGAGGGTGCAGCGAGTCGTTTGGCTGATGCAGAGCGTAGTGCACGCGCTGGGGTGTACAGTTTAACCATGTCCTGGATGTAGGAAGGGCCAGATCCATTCGCAGCATGGTACGCAAGTACCAGTGTCTTGAAATGGATTCTAGCAGTTACCGGAAGCCAGTGAAGGGAGCGGAGGAGCGGAGTGGTGTGGGGAAATTTAGGAAGGTTGAAGACCAGATAAGCCGCTGCATTCTGGATGAGCTGCAGAGGTCGGATGGCACATGCAGGTAGACCAGCCAGGAGGGAGTTACAGTAGTCTAGGCGTGAGATGACGAGAGCCTGGACCAGAACCTGCGTCGCTTTTTGTGTCAGCTGGGGACGTATCTTCCTGATGTTGTACATCTGCAGCAACGGGTTGTGGCAGCTATGTTTGCAGTGAAGGACAGGTTGTTATCTAGGATCACACCCAGATTCCTTGCAGTCTGAGTCGGGGAAACAACAGAGGTGCCGATGTTGATTGTCAGGTCAAGAGTGGGACAATCTTTTCCCGGAAGGAAAAGCAGTTCAGTCTTGTCAAGGTTGAGCTTGAGGTGATGAGCAGACATCCACTGAGAGAATTAATTGGGTGTCGTCAGCGTAGCAGTGGTATGAAAAACCATGCGGGCTAATGACTGATCCGAGCGAGTTTGTGTACAGGGAGAAGAGGAGGGGACCGAGAACAGAGCCCTGAGGGACCCCTGTAGTTAATTGACAAGGGTCGGACTCGGACCCTCTCCAAGTTACCCTGTAGGTACGGTCTTTGAGGTATGAGGTGAAGAGGGAAAGTGCAGAGCCTGACACTCCAAGTTTTTGGAGAGTGCGAAGGAGGATCTGATGATTCACCGTATCGAATGCAGCAGACAGGTCCAACAGGATGATGACAGAGGAGAGGGATGCAGTTTTGGCAGTGTGCAGTTCCTCCGTGACAGCAATGAGAGCAGTTTATGTGGAGTGACCTGCCTTAAAACCAGACTGGTGCGGATCCAGAAGGTTATTCTGATGGAGATAACAGGAGAGTTGTTTAAAGACAGCGCGTTCAAGTGTTTTAGAGTAGAGAGACAGGCCTGTAGTTTATAACATCAGACGGGTTGAGAGTGGGTTTCATGTCACCTCATGTTGCAGCATGATAATGCACGGCCCCATGTTGCAAGGATCTGTACACAATTCCTGGAGGCTGAAAACATCCCAGTTCTTGCATGGCCAGCTTACTCACCGGACATGTCACCCATTGAGCATGTTTGGGATGCTCTGGATCGGCGTATACGACAGCGTGTTCCAGTTCCTGCCAATATCCAGCAACTTGGCACAGCCATTGAAGAGGAGTGGACCAACATTCCACAGGCCACCATCAACAACCTGATCAACTCTATGCGAAGGACATGTGTTGCACTGCATGAGGCAAATGGTGGTCACACCAGATACTGACTGGTTTTCAGACCCCCCCAATAAAGCAAAACTGCACGTTTCAGAGTGGCCTTTTATTGTGGCCAGCCTAAGGCACACCTGTGCAATAATCATGCTGTCTAATCAGCATCTTGATATGCCACACCTGTGAGGTGGGATGGATTATCTCGGCAAAGGAGAAGTGCTCACTATCACAGATTTTTTCAGATTTGTGAACAATATTTGAGAGAAATGGTTAAATTTACATTTATTTGTGTATATAGAAAATGTTTTAGATCTTTGAGTTCATCTCATGAAAAATGTGAGCAAAAACAAAAGTGTTGCATTTATATTTTTGTTCAGTGTATATGATCTCTACTTGGCGCTGAAGACAATGTGATCATGTCGTATTTCTCATTAATTTAAACATTCAGAAAATATGTACAGTATTTAAATCTTATATGAAAAAGATTTAAGAAAAAGTATGTTGGAGAGACTGTTTGCCTCAAAATCAGAAGGTTTGTTTTTATAACTTTTTTTCTGTGTGTTGGATATATCAGTTTTAGGGATGTCTGCCTTCTCTGGAATATAATTGTAACTAGAATGCGACTAGAATGTGTCTTTCCGGATATCATGACTCGGTTACTCAAGATAACCCACAGACATTTTTGAAATTAATTAAAAATTAATTAATATGGTGAGCAATTTCTTTTAAAAAGAAAATAGTCCCTACATAATGGGCTTAAACAAGGTCTGTGGACAATGTACAGTGGGGCAAAAAAGTATTTAGTCAACCACCAATTGTGCAAGTTCTCCCACTTAAAGAGATGAGAGGCCTGTAATTTTCATCCTAGGTACACTTCAACTACAGATGGAGCGCTCCATTTCAGACGCCTACCCGTGCGGGTCCGTGATCGGCACGGGGTGGGCCCCTGCTGAAAAGGAAAACCCCCCCGCAGGACTTGAAACGCCCCCTTGATAAATACATTTAATTATAATGAAACCAGCTGCAATGGATAATGGATCCACCAGGGGGAGCTGTGATTAAAAAGCTGCCACACTGGAACTCATGTGAAATAAACAGCTGATCTACAGGTATCTGATATAGCGGATATTTGTTAAGATCCATATGTCACGGATAGGATCATATTCTGTGCTAAATAAGAGACATGTAATCATTTACTAAACATCCCCATGTTTTTATTTAACAAAATAATGTTTAATTCATGTTGGCGTAAGTACAAAACCATCGCTATGTTTTTAGATCAGGAAATGCATCCAGGCTCAAACAAACGATTTTCAATCATCATCCTCACGATTTAATGTATCATATGTTCGCGAGTTGAAATTAATGCACTAATACATGTAGTTTAATCCACGTGAGTTTACAACAACAACAATAATCGCTTTGTTTGTATATCACATCCGACCGGAGGAAAATGCAGCACGGGTCTCACTACCGATCATCCTAATCCCACGGGAAAACAATAATATGTACAATGTTAATAGTTTACTGTATTATTAGTGTCTAATATTACTGGGGATTTCGGAATGGTAGCCTACTGGATTTAGATTTATTGTATCGGCTTCATATCGCAATATATTCCCGAAGTCTGAAATGCAAAAATGTCCCACATTAGGGCAATTCACCCTACATTTAATCATTCATACAAAATCATATTTCGTTTATTTTTAACGAAATAAATGTGGTTTAATCCACATAATTTAGGCCTACTGTGTTAATTGTTTAGTATTGTTTAACTTGAAGGTGCCTGATGTGAACATTTCCAGAAGAACTCTAGCTTGAATGGCCTTTGTATGTATACAGTATACACATAGGCGGCGCGTGAGGCTCAGGTTTGGGAAGGCTAAATAACTTTTTTTTTCATCTTACGCTGCCCGCCTCCGGCGTCTATAGAAAAGAGATCAACTCAGTGAAAGCACCGCCTGCTGACCGATCAGAGCTCAGTGTGCGGAGTTTAAATCTATCAAGTCATATTACAGGAAAAAGGAAATGCAGTTTAAACTGCCGTATGCAGAGAAGACGCCGACGTGTCGCACTTATCATTCATATCACACTGACATCACATCATCAATCAGATCATCGATCTCACATCGATATCACAATATTTCCTTATCTGAGTCAGCTTCTCGAGCCGTATCTGGCCGTGCAACACTTAGTTACATTGTCACATATACTGTATGCAGACGTATTATTTTAAGCAACACATTAAGTTGACGAAAACCTCAACTCAAATGTAATAAAGTCAGATCCCCTCGTGTTTTAGATGGGGCAGTATCATAAAACTGTTGTACGCTTTCAAACACTCGGTAGTTTATTTTTTAACGAGTTGTTCTGTATTCTCCTTGCAGGTGCAACTATGTGGCTTGTATCCTGGATTATATGTTTAAGTCATCATGGATGTTTAAAGTTCATATTTGTCTAATATTAGTTTACTTTTCATTAATGAAGTATGATGTTGCGCTGTCAGTACACTTGTCCCTGTTTGTGATTGGTCAAATGTAGCTAACCCCGCCCCTTTCACGTGAATGCGTTCTCAGCTGGAGAGAGAAACCCTGGCTTGATTTACCGAGTTGATAACCAGCGCCGTAGGACCGTTTAGCGAGATCGCGTTTGTTAGGGTTAGTTAAGATAACTCAAGCATATCCAGGGTCTGTTGAACTGGCTTCGTGGTACAGGGCACAGGTGGCTGCATAGCAGCGCTAATGTCAAAGACATTATATTTTTATTTTACCAGGATGCAGTTACACAAATATTTGGGAAGGCTTAGCCTTCCCTAGCCTACAGCACCCGCCGCCCCTGGGCCTACAGTATAGCCCAACCATGTACACCTTCCTTTTTTCCCGTCCAAAGTTTGAATTGGATAAAGGTAATGGTTATCGATGGTGCTTTTATAGCCTATTGTATAATAACTGTGTGATTTATATTGCTTTTCAAATGCATATGGCCACCCATTTACACTGCTCTTCCCGTCAAGAATATGAATAGAACTTAGTTAGATCACTTTACATTTCTGCAAATTAATTTTTAATCACACACGTCTCCCCGTCCCGAAAATGATAAATAAAATAAAAAGAGGAAACCATTTTCAAGTTCAATTTTCAACGTTTTATTTAAAATAACTGACATAACAGACACCATACTGTAGGCCTATCTGCTGCGGAAACCAGGACGAGCTATTTCGGGATCTGTTTTTCGGGGGCTCCTCAGTCTCTCATTTACCCGGCTCCTGATTAGGACACATCCTGGGGATTGTGTTTACAAACATTGACCAGACCGTTCACCAGCCCCCACCCCCCATGTTGCCTATGCTGTCCTGTGTTGCGAACTCTTTGTTTAAAACGAATTGGCCATCGGAATGTGTGGAGGAATTCTCCCAAGGGTCACATTCCACAGCTCCCCCCCCCACACTCCTGTGATCTCCCATCCCCCAGTCTGTAGGTTTGTGTTTGCATATTTCTATCCCGTAATTCATACTGGTCCTCTCACGCACATACATTCTCCTTACAGTATACATACATAGGCTATATGAGTCCGTGTATCTACGGACCATTTGTTTTTCTTTATTAAAAAAGTAAACGGAAGAGCGTCTGAGAGGCGTTTTTGCCCTTTTGCTTGTTACCTTACTAAATGGTCTAATGGTCAGTGGAGCGAGGGGGGAGGCCCGCGAAACTCACGGAAGTGATTTCAAAACAAAAAGCACTTGGAACAAAGAAAACGGCCAAGACACACATTGAGTCCAGAAAATGAATGTTATTAAGGGCTGTAAATATAATAAGCCTGTGTCTAAAATTGACAACAGGCTTATTATATTTACAGCCCTTAAGATACACTTTTGTGTTTAACAGCTGACCACTACCATGACGTACTTTGTTTTAGTAGATTTAGCATGAGAGCAAAATGTATAAATATGAGCATTAAATTATATTATGAGAACAAAATGCATGAATGTGTGAGTGACAATATATGAATGTGTGCATTGAAATATGATAATATGAGAGCAAAATGTATGAATGTGTGAGTATATATACGTGTGTGAGAGTGAAAATGTATGTATGTATGTAAAAGGAGAATATATGTGTAAGAGTGAAAATGTATGTATGTAAAAGGAGAATATATGTGTGTAAGAGTGAAAATATGCTGCATTTTGAATGTCCGATAGTCCACCATTTCCACCGGAAATATCAAACATTTAATAAAAGTGAAAAACAATGAACAAGACTTAACGTATTCATCATAATTAATTATATTTATTTCGTTTGGATGTAGGATTTTTGACTTTGTTTAGAGCAGTGATCTTCTACTATATGAACATTTTGGACCCAAAATCACAAAAAAAACGTAAAAACAGATTTTGAAAAAATGATATTATTTTTCATATGTAACACAAACATACACAACGAAACCATTTAAAAGCTGGAAATATATACATGGGATGTCACTATGATAATGTGAAAGTTTGATTGAGGTAGCATGGGATTTCATTCTGATAAGGCAAAAGTGTTATTATAAATATAATACAAATATATATACTGAACAAAAATATAAACGCAACACTTTTGTTTTTGCTCCCATTTTTCATGAGATGAACTCAAAGATCTGAAACATTTTCTATTTACACAAAATAACCATTTCTCTCAAATATTGTTCAAAAATCTGCAAAAATCTGTGATAGTGAGCACTTCTCCTTTGCCGAGATAATCCATCCCACCTCACAGGTGTGGCATATCAAGATGCTGATTAGACAGCATGATTATTGCACAGGTGTGCCTTAGGCTGGCCACAATAAAAGGCCACTCTGAAACGTGCAGTTTTGCTTTATTGGGGGGGTCTGGGGGGGTCCGAAAACCAGTCAGTATCTGGTGTGAGGGGTAGGATTAGGGTTAGGGGTAGGGTTAGGGTTAGGGTAATGTTGTGAATTGAGTGGCCCGTGGTGGTGGTGGGGTTATGGTATGGGCAGGCGTATGTTATGGATGACGAACACAGATCACTCAATTCACAACATTACCCTAACCCTACCCCTAATCCTAATCCTACCCCTCACACCAGATACTGACTGGTTTTCGGACCCCCCCAGACCCCCCAAATAAAGGAAAACTGCACGTTTCAGAGTGGCCTTTTATTGTGGCCAGCCTAAAGCACACCTGTGCAATAATCATGCTGTCTAATCAGCATCTTGATATGCCACACCTGTGAGGTGGGATGGATTATCTCGGCAAAGGAGAAGTGCTCACTATCACAGATTTTTTCAGATTTGTGAACAATATTTTAGAGAAATGGTTATTTTGTGTATATAGAAAATGTTTTAGATCTTTGAGTTCATCTCATGAAAAATGGGAGAAAAAACAAAAGTGTTGCATTTATATTTTTCTTTAGTGTATTTACACATTATGTACAAAAATCAGTTTTTTCTGTCTTTATCTGTGCAACATCACAGGTTCCTCCTCCTCCATGTCAAAAAACAAGCTTAAAGCTTGACTCACGTTCAGAGTTCTCTTCATCATAGTTGAATCTTCAAAACTCTAAATCTATCTAACTATATCTAAATTCTCAATGTTTGTCTGTCACTTTACTTCAATCACAGTCTCCCGCCGTCTCTCTTCGTCTCTTTTCGTCTCTTTTCGTCTCGTTTCGTATCACTCCGTTTACCTGATTACCTCACCCCCTCCCTCCCTGGTAAATACATCCTGTTGAGCAGAATCTACAGTTTCCAGTATTTTCCGTTTCGTAAAATGATCAAATACGGTGAAGATATTAAAATATGTGCTTCCATTATTCATACTTCTGAAATATATCTGTATTAACTTTATATCATCGTATGTCCGTGTTTATTGGGTCTTTTTGCATGAAACAAAGACTGGCATATAGCTTCAAGCCAGTACTTTCGACAGAAATACACATATACATCCTGTTGAGCAGGATCTACAGTTTCCAGTATTTTCCGTTTCGTAAAATGATAAAATACGGCGAAGATATTCAAATATGTGCTTCCATTTTTCATACTTTTGAAATGTATTAACTTTATATCATCGTATCTCCGTGTTTACTGGGTCTTTTTGCATGAAACAAAGACTGGCATATAGTTTCAAGCCAGTACTTTCGACAGAAACACACGGCAATGTTGTCCGGACTGTTGTTTTTATGCGGCACAGGTCATGTGATCTGATCACGCCGGCGTGACGGTCGACTCCAAAGGGTTAATATTAAATACATATAAGTATTTTTACAACTTGTATTTAGAAATACTGTGTTGTAATTATTAATGCATAAATGTGTTCATCCATTCAATGTGGCATCTGCTATAATGGGGTTAATGTATGATATTACTTAATAATACAATACATTATAATATATGATATGATAATTATATTTTAGTTTTATTCATTTCTTATTTCATAGTTTCTCATTATTATTATTTTTATCGCTCATCTTATTTTTGATTTTATTAATCTGTGTGAATCTGTGCTGTCCTGTTTTTCACTCTCACCCTGTTGCTGTTTGAACTACTGAATTTCCCCACGGGATTAATAAAGGTCCATCTTATCTTATCTTAATGTATAAGTTGATTTACTTCAATCTACTGTACTGTGTAAAAACACCCCAACAATATTACAAGAAATATACTGCATAAAGCAAACTATATACTTTATTTGATCTAAAATATTGATGTTTTTTCATTATAGTAGCTGTGAAAACCATACAGTAACAAATAAGTGATTAAATGCTACAGTATTCAGCAAACACAACTGCAGAGCTGCAAATATTGCAAACAGTTGTCTTTGTGTATTTTGTGAATGAAGCGCCATCTCATGGTTAAATCCTGTAATTGAACAAATGGGGAAATTGGGCAACGCCCTCTAGCAATTTGGCAACACCCCCAGCCACTGGCATCCGCTGGGCTTTTGACTGGGACACACCCATCTGAGTCTGATCTGGAGTGCTCCATCTGTATGAGAGACAGAATGGGGGGAAAGAATCCAGGAAATCACATTGTAGGATTTTTAAAGAATTAATTGGTAAATTCCTCGGTAAAATAAGTATTTGGTCACCTACAAACAAACAAGATTTCTGGCTCTCACAGACCTGTAACTTGTTCTTTAAGAGCCTCCTCTGTCCTCCACTCGTTAACTGTATTAATGGCACCTGTTTGAACTCGTTATCAGTATAAAAGTCAACTGTCCACAACCTCAAACAGTCACACTCCAAACTCCACTATGGCCACGACCAAAGAGCTGTCAAAGGACACCAGAAACAAAATTGTAGACCTGCACCAGGCTGGGAAGACTGAATCTGCAATAGGTAAGCAGCTTGGTGTGAAGAAATCAACTGTGGGAGCAATTATTAGAAAATGGAAGACATACAAGACCACTGATAATCTCCCTCGATCTGGGGCTCCACGCAAGATCTCACCCCGTGGGGTCAAAATGATCACAAGAACGGTGAGCAAAAATCCCAGAACCACACGGGGGGACCTAGTCAATGACCTGCAGAGAGCTGGGA
This sequence comes from Gymnodraco acuticeps, assembly GCF_902827175.1. NCBI lineage: Eukaryota > Metazoa > Chordata > Actinopteri > Perciformes > Bathydraconidae > Gymnodraco > Gymnodraco acuticeps. The sequence continues at coordinate 3,915,618 of NW_022989983.1, read as the reverse complement.
CCAAAGTAACAAAGGCTACCATCAGTAACACACTACGCCGCCAGGGACTCAAATCCTGCAGTGCCAGACCTGTCCCCCTGCTTAAGCCAGTACATGTCCAGGCCCGTCTGAAGTTTGCTAGAGCATTTAGATCAGGGGTACTCAAATACAAATCTTAAAGGTCCAAAATAAATGTTTCAATAAGACAAAGGTCCGTTTATTACGGTCATTCAAACTTTTAAATAATTACAACAAGATTCTTAACACGAGGTTGCAAAAACAAAAATAATCTGTATGCAGCCGTTTTCATTGTTATTGTGTCTGTGCTTGACCCCTCAGAGTCGCAGTGTAAGAGCTGCAGTTATGAATAAAGGCAGCTGCACCCTCTTTCATTCAGCATTCCCATTATTGCTTTATAAATGTATTCCCCCTTGTGTGTCCACTGAGGTTCGTCAGGCGCAACACATCTTCAACAAACTCCCCCTTTGCCTCATCATAAAAACTCACAAACACCAGCAACTGAGCATTGTCAGTGGTGTCAGTGGACTCACCCACAGCTAAGGAAATGCACTGTGCATTTTGTATTCCATCACAAAGCTGATGAATCAAATCACCAGCCAGTATTTATGTTCTTCTGGTTGCTGTGGAATCTGAGAGGGGGATTTGCTTGATTTGACCTGTTATTTCCTCTTTTTGTTTGCCTTCAACATGGTCTCCATCACTTCAGTCATGCATTCTTTTATACTCAGTTATTATCCAGTGGAAAGTCCTTACCTACTGGCCTAGTTAAATCAAAGTGGTTACTTTTTTTTGGCTGGGCAGTGTAGTTTTACACACCGTCTTATTTGACTTTCTCAGGACTTAAAACTGTTTTTTGGGGGCAGACCCCCACAAAGAAAAAAATATATTTACACACGTAAGGTCATCATCTTAAAGGTGGGGTAGGTAAGTTTGAGAAACCGGCTCGAGATACACTTTTTGTTATATTCCATGGAATGCTCTTAACATCCCGATAGCAATGAATATCTTAAGTATTTGACAAAAAATCCATAAAAAAATGTCATCTGTGGAAGCCGTCATCTCGTGCACGCACAAATGTATCTCGTGCCCTCATTGGGCGTGCATTGCAGCAGTACTTCAATGACTCGCCAGGCGGCCACTTTCACCAGTCTGCTGACGTCATGTGCGCGTTCATGTGTGTTGGAGGAGGTGCTCTGTAAGGAAGTCTGAAGGAAGGGGCGGATTCTTTTCGGCTGTGTATTTTCAAATTTTAGTGCACTCGAGCCGGTTTCTGAAACTTACCTACCCCACATTTAATAGTTGTGTATGCTCATCCGTGAGCAGAGCATCAAGTTGACATGTCTATTACAGCTGAATGCGGCGATTACCATTTCACAAACGTATTAAGATCAACAGCTTTAGAGCGTTTTGATTCAATGCTGAGTACAGCCAAACTGACAGTCTCTTCTCTGTCAGACCGCAAATACCTCATTCCTTCAGTGCGTGGGTCAGAATGCTTCTCGTTTTGCGCCGTCCAGTTCAAAATGAAATCGCCGCCAATCGTATGTCCACACTCGCGCCAGGACCGGGGGACGTGCATGACGTGCATCTTGTGCTGCATTCACTTGCACTCGGACATTAGAGATTTTCTCTCATAAATGTCCGATGAGCCACAACTTTTCTTTCAAAACAAAGCTGCCAACTGGGGTGGCAGCTGGGGTGGCAAGGCCTATTTTTAGGGTGTCAGTTGCCACCCCGGTAGGTGAAACTAGGCTACTAGCTACAGTACAGATGGAACTAGATGAGCTGTTAACTCTCGCTCTGAATTTTGTTTTTTTTAATTCTCGCTCTGACTTAGACAGGTTGAAAGAGACACACACATTTTTCCCACCCGCATTCCGCGAAGACCCGCCCTACTGTGCCTCTGATTCGCAGATTGTTTGGGGGGAAAAAACGCTGACTGGATGCTGAATGTGATTGGACCAAAGCGTTGACACACACAGGTGGAACACAGTGGAACAGTCAGACATGCAGAGCGCTGTTTGCAGTGGACATAGCGGAGAATTTTGACTCGTTGCGAATGCGTTGTGGCGATGTCTCACATATAATACAGAGAGATAATACATATGAAAACTATAATTTGCTCAGAGTCCGGAGACAGTGGTGGTTCGGTCCGGATCCGGACCGGAGTCCGTAGTTTGAGGATGCCTGATTTAGATGATCCAGAAGAGGATTGGGAGAATGTCATATGGTCAGATGAAACCAAAATAGAACTTTTTGGTAAAAACTCAACTAGACGTGTTTGGAGGAGAAAGAATGCTGAGTTGCATCCAAAGAACACCTACTGTGAAACATGGGGGTGGAAACATCATGCTTTGGGGCTGTTTTTCTGCAAAGGGACCAGGACGACTGATCCGTGTAAAGGAAAGAATGAATGGGGCCATGTATCGTGAGATTTTGAGTGACAACCTCCTTCCATCAGCAAGGGCATTGAAGATGAAACGTGGCTGGGTCTTTCAGCATGACAATGATCCCAAACACACCGCCCGGGCAACGAAGGAGTGGCTTCGTAAGAAGCATTTCAAGGTCCTGGAGTGGCCTAGCCAGTCTCCATATCTCAACCCCATAGAAAATCTTTGGAGGGAGTTGAAAGTCTGTGTTGCCCAGCGACAGCCCCAAAACATCACTGCTCTAGAGGAGATCTGCATGGAGGAATGGGCCAACATACCAGCAACAGTGTGTGAAAACCTTGTGAAGACTTACAGAAAACGTTTGACCTCTGTCATTGCCAACAAATGGTATATAACAAAGTATTGAGATGAACTTTTGTTATTGACCAAATACTTATTTTCCACCATCATTTGCAAATAAATTCTTTAAAAATCAGACAATGTGATTTTCTGGATTTTTTTTTCTCTTCTCATTTTGTCTCTCATAGTTGAGGTATACCTAGGATGAAAATTACAGGCCTCATCTTTTTAAGTGGGAGAACTTGCACAATTGGTGGCTGACTAAATACTTTTTTTCCCCACTGTATGCGAGAGAAGGCAGACCTGTGTATTAGTATTTCCAAAACTCACCCCAAAACAATCAAGCTTTGATAAATAGCACTAAATATAGAAGTTCAAATATGTATTGTTGAATGAGAAGAAGTTTCCCTTTTTTATTAAAGCAATTGAACACATCTCTAAATAACGCCTTTCCTTTGTTTTCAGGGGAGTATTTCTTCTGCTTCGATCCCCGTAAGGACTATTGGAGTCACCTCGCCCCAATGAGCGTCCCTCGGAGTCAGGGTCTGGCTACCTTGCATAAGAACTGTATCTACTACATCGCCGGCATCTGCAAGAACCACCAGCGCACCTTCACCGTGGAGGTCTACGACATCGAGAAGAGCACATGGAGCCGTAAGAAAGATCTGCCCTTTGACCAAGCCACCAGCCCGTATATAAAGGCCATGCTGCTTCAGGGCAGGCTGCACCTGTTCGTCCGGGCCACACAGGTCATGGTGGAAGAGCACGTGTTTCGCACCAGCCGCAAGAACTCCCTTTACCAGTACGATGACGACGACGAGGCAGACGCATGGACCAAAGTCTACGAGACGCCCGACCGCCTCTGGGATTTGGGCCGCCATTTTGAATGTGTGGTGGGCAAACTGTACCCACAATGTCTCCAGAAAGTGCTTTGAGGTCACTGGATTTGTGAACCCCAATCTCTGAGGCAGAGGGAGATGTGTGGTCCTGCCTGCCTTGTGCCTGGTGTTTCCTTGGGTTTGCACCACAAGGACCATTTTTTGGTTACGTCTTAAGTCTTTCAAACTTTGGTTTAACATGATCAAACTGGGGGTGCTTTTAAAGATTGCAGTATTTCTTTTTTTTCAGATGGCACCAACTACCCTACATGGATGCTTGTTTAAAAAACAATACAATGAATCATAAGTGCAATTATCATATTTTTTGCTTATTGTTGAGCCATGTTGTTCTATTTTTTGTTTTAGATGGATATAGGTAAGGATTTTTACAAATGATAAGCATGCAAATGAGGGTATTGGCAAGATAAAAGTGCCCTCTGGAGATGTGGATGCTACATGTCAGCATAAAGTGAAAATCTATATAAATAACTATATAAACTATATATTCATACGGGTAAGATGATCACCATAGCTCATTAGTAGGTTGCTGGCTCTGAGGTTTGTGTGTGTTTTTTTTCCTGTTCTGTTCTCTAGTCTTTTCACCTTATTTTATAGACTAGTTTTAATTTGAAGTGTTCTTGTGATTTACATTACCTTTGTGTTTTTGAAGCTTGTATGACATTTTTTTTAAAGCCCCCCTGTTCCTTCACAACAACTGTCAAACAATACACTATGTGTGGCTTCCGAGCTATTTTTAAGTTTTGTTTGAGATTCCAGTTGCATGGGGGCTCATAACCTCCCTCTCTTTAAGTTGGCATCCATTCTGTGTCACATGCAAAGACAACTTAAGTGAAATGTTAGGATACTCACTCTCCACATTGGAGAAATAAGGACGGAGTCAAATTGTGGCAACACTAAGTGGAACGTTCAGACCAACTAACAGGCTTACCTCAGAAACTTCAGACATGTTTGATTAGGAGAAAAGGGACATTTAAGGCTATAGTGTTGATGAAGCAACTGTGAAAAGCTCAGTGGAGCATTGAGCTCGGTTGAGGTTGTTTTTCAACATTGGATTATAATCATTAGAAAAAGGTTAAAATAGCCTTCCTCTTAAATGTTAAAACAAGCATTTGAGGTCTTGTTATAGTTGATCTGGACATTGAAAATAATTGTGTGGTAGCAATAAGTCATGGAACTGTGCTTCGGCTATATTACATTATATTACCTTAGTAAAAGTGCATTAATTGTTTTGTGTGCTTGTCTGCTCGTGAAAATCACAGTAGTTCTAATGATTGTGTGGCTGTTGCAGGCTTGAAGTGATGTGTCATTTAGTGCAGATTATTTCGGATGCCAATGTGCCTGTGGCTTGAAAAAAAAAAAGAGGGGGGAACAGTATCAAAAACTGCTTCTTGTGATGAAGAATATCTCAACAGTCTTACTCAGCATTGCACTGAATCACCCTCCACTTCAGCGGCCCTTCACTGCAGACTCTCCGGAGCACCCTCCCGAACAAGCAGACTATGAAAAAGCGAGGGTTGCTCTTGGGTCGTGTGCTAATTCATCCAAGAGCCATGAATCCGTCTTCACACACCATCACACCGAGGACACAAAATTGTTGGTGCTGCTTTTTTTTTTTGTGACAATCTTGTATAGAATAATTAATACCACCACTGAGTGGCGTTCCCTGTGAAAGTGTGACATTTTTCAGTGCTGTCAATTTCCTCATGCAGGTTCCTGTGTCATCTTTGCACTACACATTTCTCCTGTATTTTATCTTAGCGGAAAATAACCCCTCTATCACGAAAAATGTTTGAATAACCACATAGCAATCATCTAAGAGATTTACATGGAAATTAAGACCGGAACAGTCACACTCGTTAAGGACTTGAGGATATGACTTCTCCAAGAGAAGATCCACGGTTTTGACTGACTTGGAGCTCATTTTAAATTGACCTGGCTCGAACAATGCTCTCTAAAGAGCCACATCCACATGTCTACAGACAGCCATTTGAGAACCAGAAACGGAGAACTCTCAGGATTTCTACTGATACACAGTACTGTATTTAAATATTTTTGTTATGTGTAATATACTGTACTATAGGTTTGCTGTACTTGCACAGTTTTTTAAAACTTCTCTTCAGTTTTCTTTTATAACTTGAAAAAAAATAGATGTGATTTTTTCTTTTTATTGTCTTCAGTGGCTGTTTTCTTTTTCTTTCTTTATGTGTTTACCTATTTAGTTATAGTAGAGTAATCCTGCTCTGTTGAGAAAAAATGATAACCCGCACGAGTGATGCATTTTGATTTCCTCCCCTCAGTAGTACAGTAGTATTTCTTTGTAACATCTCACCGAAACTAAGCATTACAGATCGCGTAACTCCAATGTTACGTCACGTTTTCAAACACCAGTCATGTAATACAACAAGCTAAAAACTGCTTTCTGTGTTCAAAAGTTCTACATGGCTCATTTAGGTCATTACACGCATCACTTAAGGGTGCTATGCCATTGTGCTCATGCTTTTTCTTTGCTGGTTTGTATGTTTCCGGGTTCGGGGTTATAGTGGTGGTTGAGCTCAACTGTGAAATTCACATTGCACATCATTTGAAAATAAAATTATTAAAAGTGAAATGTGTTCCTTTTTTCTCGCCCCTATTTTCTTCTTTTGCACCCAATTGTTTTTGTCTAACCCAAGTCACAACTAGAGATGTGTTATGTGAGAACTAGAGTCTCCACACTGTAAACTATATAGACAAAGATGCTGTAACAAGGTCAGACACAACAGTGTGACCTTTATGATTGAGGACATGTAGAGGAGTCAACTGCTAATGAAACTAGTCAAACTCAAAACTGTGAGGAAGTCCCCGGGCCATCAGTGTAACACGTGACGACACTTCAAATAAGGCAGGAGGAGGTTGAAACCATGGATGTATAAAGAAAGCTGTTGAAACAGAGACGCTCATTCAAAGGTAACATATTTTAAACATGTGTATTCGCATGTCAGTGTTTAGTTCTTTAAAAGTCTTGAGTTTAAAGCAGCAGTGACGTGTTATCGTTGATTTCGCTCATTGTCCACGTGTGTGAGTATTTCCTCCTGTGCGACTACACACGATACTTTCTTTCATTGGAAACTTATATTTTTTATTTGCCTTGACACCTTGTTGTGTTACAATTGTACAGTTTTTGGAGGAAACGCTCGTTAGGAGGACAAAGGGGTAACGTTTACATTCTTTGTTCTATATTAACTTTGTGAATTCAGTCAAATATCTGACGTAACTTGGGAAGCTATCGGCCTGTTTAACCCTATGGTTTCACCACTAGACACATACGACTGAAAACTTCAGTTTTAAACTGCTTTTAACAGACTTAAGTTACTCTTGTCAACGTTGTGACTCTCATTATTTTGCACACTGTCACATGCTAGCTCTGTATTCGCCATTAAGGGAGAATTTACAAAACATTATAATTTAAAGGCGCAGTAAGTAAATTATCATATGAATGACCGGCGTTTTCACATTTATGTAAACAAACGTTTCACAGTCACCTAAATGTACTTGTCATATGCCTATATTGTTAGTTAACGTGTTTGGTGTATTGTTTGGAACTGTATACACACTGTCACATGCTTGCTGTTTATTTGCCATCAAGCCGGTCTTTTATTTTGAAATTCGGCAACACCGTTGTGTTTGCAGAGTGAATAGGCTTGCTTGAGACAAGCGAGACCTGCGCAGACCTGCGCAATTTCGATCAACGTCTTGCTAGTGCGTTGCATGATGGTTAGTCATTTTGTCCGACTTGCTCTGGAGGCTCGCCTACATGAGACGTTGAAATCTCGCGGGACAAAGACGCCCGCAGCCTTGAGAGCGCGGCGCGGCGGCGCAGTTCCTCTCCACGGGCTGCGGAAGCGAAATGCTTGATGAGAAACGACTCGCTGGTATCTCGAGCTGAGCGCTCATTGGTGGTTTTTACCACGTGCTGGTGATGAAACTCTCCAATTGGCTCGGCAAAAGTTTGTTGTTGTTTTGTGTCAGTTTTACGTCGCCCCCTCCATTAACATGTTTCATAATTGTTCCATAATGTTTATCATCATGAAATTCATATCTATATTATTGTAACGATCACAAAGGGAGTCAGAAACAGGCTTCCAGTTATTAGGCTTTAATAACTCTTCTTATTCACAGATGATCACAGGTTCATGTACAGCTTGTGGGTTCAACCTCACACTAACAAGAGGCTTGTTTGAGACACATTGCGGCTCGCCTCGAAAGTAGACGAGAGTAGCCGATCGCAGCCGGGGGAGGTGTCAAAAAGCTCGTCTTAAGTCGGACAGCTCGGAGTCGGAGTCGGCTTGACTGGCTGGGTTTGCAATGGCGGAAATTGCGTTGGCGTTTTTCGTTGCAGATGAAGTGGATGCAATAGAAATCCCACAATTATTATATCACTACAAATGAATGACTCAAGTGTCAGTTCATTTTGAAACAAATCAGTACAAGGGGGGTTGAATACATGTAAAAGACAGAACCACTTATTACTTTTCAAAACTACTTCCGTCAGTGGTCTTGACAAGTTTGCATTTATAAAGAATGCACAAATGTGTATATTCGTTAATGTCAGATATGTACTAAGTAAATGCATTTGTTCCTGCTCAAGATTAGATTCAACTTTATTGTTATTGCACATATTACAGGTACTGAGACAACGAAATGCAGTTTAGCTTCTAACCAGGTGCAACAAGCAGTAAAGTGAAAAGTAATGTACACAATCTAGAATAAAAATGAATTGAATGATGAATAAACAGTGAGGGGTATGAATACACTAGATATCAGCCTGTGAGCAGCCTGAGAGCAGTGTGTATGAATATGCTAAGATATATAAAGTATGAAAACGGTAAGCAGTGCAAGTATAGTATACAATATATAGATATTAATTTCATGATGATAAACATTGTGGAACAATGATGAAAAATGGCAATGGATGTGGCGACGTAAAACTGACACAAAACAACAACAAACTTTTGCCAGCCAATTGGAGAGTTTCATCAGCAGCACGGGGTAAAAACCACCAATGAGCGCTCAGCTCGAGATACCAGCGAGACGTTTCCCATCAAGCATTTCGCTTCTGCAGCCCGTGGAGAGCAACTGCGCCAACTCGCCTCGCCTCGCTCTCAAGGCTGCGGGCGTCTTTGTCCCGCGAAATTTCAAAGTCTCATGTGGGCGGGCCTCCAGAGCAAGTCGGACAAAATGACTAACCATCATGCAACGCACTAGCAAGACGTTGATCGCAACTGCGCAGGTCTGCGCAGGTCTTGCTTGTCTCAAACAAGCCTACTAACTCCTACACATACCCATATATATAACAGTGTCTAAGTCACAACTTCCCGCCCTCCCCCGTCTGCTCCCCCAACCACAGGCCCGCACCTCAACCAGCATCACTGTGCAGCTCTATGATTGGCAGAGAGACGGGGGATGCCTGAGTGACACCCTCAGCATCCTATACAGGGTCGCTACACTATGTTATACTATACTTGCACTGCTTACCGTTTTCATACTTTATATATCTTATATATAGCATATTCATACACACTGTTCATACTGCTCACAGGCTGCTGTGTATATTCATACCCCTCACTGTTTATTCATCATTCAATTCATTCTATATTTTATTCTATAGATTGTGTACATTACTTTTCACTTTACTGCTTGTTGCTCCTGGTTAGAAACTAAACTGCATTTCGTTGTCTCAGTACCTGTAATATGTGCAATAACAATAAAGTTGAATCTAATCTTGAGCAGGAACAAATGTATTTACTTAGTACATATCTGACATTAACGATTAAACACATGTGTGCATTCTTTATAAATGCAAACCGAGTCAAGCCGACTCCTTAAAGTTGTTTGCAATCCGCCAAAAAACCGAGAGGCGAAGAAGAAGAAGCCGACTCGGAGCTGTCCGACTTCAGGCGAGCTTTTTGAGACCTCCCCCGGCTGCGATCGGCTATTCTCGTCTACTTTCGAGGCGAGCCGCAACGCGTCTCAAACAAGCCTAATAGTTAAGGCAAAGGGATCAATTCTGCATTCAAATATTCTACTTTTTTTTTCAAGGTACAGCCTATATTTTGTTGTTTTAATAATAAACACTTCATGTGTGTTTTCCTCTCCTTGAACAGGAACATGTCCCCTGCTCCAGCAGATGAGTTGGGCCACAAACCCCTGGATGGAGGTTGGGGCTGGATGGTTGTTGTCGCGGCTCACATTTCCATAGGATTTGCATACTCCACTCCCAAAGTGCTATCCATTTTCTACAAAGAGATACAGCAGAATTTAGGGGCCAGCTCCAGTGAAATAGCATGGATTTCCTCTATCATGCTAGCTGCCATGTATGCAGGCGGTGAGTTTACTCAGACTTGTTTCTTACAACACAACCATACACACACAATGTGTTTTGGTGAGGTACAATGCAGACTAACTGTCTATCTTCATTTATGCTACGGCATTTGTAATGATCAGTGTTATTATCTAAAAATGTAAACCACATTGTTGTTGTGTTTTCTTATACATCAGTAGGACATACAGTTCATCTTGTGGTGAGCACGGTTTAAAATATGTTTCAACTTATTACAAACTATTTAGTCTTCTTTTTTCGATTGGCATAAATGTTGATACTGCTCATCTTTCAGGAGTTTCATTTTTATCAAAAAGTGTAAACAAAAAAGGAAAGAATCAATCTCCAAAAAGAATACACTACACTACATATGCGAAACTTTCTTTTAAATAATTGTGACCATGCTATGAACTGACTACAATTTTAAATTGATAATAGTTCTCTCTGATGGACAAAGTGATGTAACTTTCACCTCAAACAAGTCTCCATATATCTATCTATATACAGTGGGGCAAAAAAGTATTTAGTCAGCCACCAATTGTGTAAGTTCTCCCACTTAAAAAGATGAGGCCTGTAATTTTCATCCTAGGTATACCTCAACTATGAGAGACAGAATGAGAAGAAAAAAAGAAATCCAGAAAATCCCATTGTCTGATTTTTAAAGAATTTATTTGCAAATGATGGTGGAAAATAAGTATGTGGTCAATAACAAAAGTTCATCTCAATACTTTGTTATATACCCTTTGTTGGCAATGACAGAGGTCAAACGTTTTCTGTAAGTCTTCACACGTTTTTCACACACTGTTGCTGGTATGTTGGCCCATTCCTCCATGCAGATCTCCTCTAGAGCAGTGATGTTTTGGGGCTGTCGCTGGGCAACACGGACTTTCAACTCCCTCCAAAGATTTTCTATGGGGTTGAGATCTGGAGACTGGCTAGGCCACTCCAGGACCTTGAAATGCTTCTTACGAAGCCACTCCTTCGTTGCCCGGGCGGTGTGTTTGGGATCATTGTCATGCTGAAAGACCCAGCCACGTTTCATCTTCAATGCCCTTGCTGATGGAAGGAGGTTGTCACTCAAAATCTCACGATACATGGCCCCATTCATTCTTTCCTTTACACGGATCAGTCGTCCTGGTCCCTTTGCAGACAAACAGCCCCAAAGCATGATGTTTCCACCCCCATGTTTCACAGTAGGTATGGTGTTCTTTGGATGCAACTCAGCATTCTTTCTCCTCCAAACACGTCTAGTTGAGTTTTTATCAAAAAGTTCTATTTGGGTTTCATCTGACCATATGACATTCTCCCAATCCTCTTCTGGATCATCTAAATGCTCTAGCAAACTTCAGACGGGCCTGGACATGTACTGGCTTAAGCAGGGGGACACATCTGGCACTGCAGGATTTGAGTCCCTGGTGGCGTAGTGTGTTACTGATGGTAGCCTTTGTTACTTTGGTCCCAGCTCTCTGCAGGTCATTGACTCGGTCCCCCCGTGTGGTTCTGGGATTTGTGCTCACCGTTCTTGTGATCATTTTGACCCCACGGGGTGAGATCTTGCGTGGAGCCCCAGATTGAGGGAGATTATCAGTGGTCTTGTATGTCTTCCATTTTCTAATAATTGCTCCCACAGTTGATTTCTTCACACCAAGCTGCTTACCTATTGCAGATTCAGTCTTCCCAGCCTGGTGCAGGTCTACAATTTTGTTTCTGGTGTCCTTTGACAGCTCTTTGGTCTTGGCCATAGTGGAGTTTGGAGTGTGACTGTTTGAGGTTGTGGACAGGTGTCTTTTATACTGATAACGAGTTCAAACAGGTGCCATTAATACAGTTAACAAGTGGAGGACAGAGGAGGCTCTTAAAGAACAAGTTACAGGTCTGTGAGAGCCAGACATCTTGTTTGTTTGTAGGTGACCAAATACTTATTTTACCGAGGAATTTACCATTAATTCATTTAAAAATCCTACAATGTGATTTCCTGGATTCTTTCCCCCCATTCTGTCTCTCATAGTTGAAGTGTACCTAGGATGACAATTACAGGCCTCATCTTTTTAAGTGGGAGAACTTGCACAATTGGTGGCTGACTAAATACTTTTTTGCCCCACTGTATATATATGTACCGTATACAGTTGTACTGCTTTTTTTTATTTTTAAATCGGCTCACATATACTGTCATATGTGCACCTAAAATAACCTTATATCACCAGATATAGGCTATATATATATTTATCCAAAAAACTCCATGGTACTTTAAATACAATAACTTCAAACCCAGAGTTGCCGCAGAGAGGTTTTGAACTCAGTGAAGTTAATGTACCTTCAAGCCATCATTGGTTCTGCAGCCAACACCTCTAAGTCAATAATCTTAACACGAGTTGAGAACATCTTTGTCCTGCGGGTTAGAATTCTGAGCATTTGTTTTTCTGTCTAGGTCTCTTTGTATTGTATCGTGTGCTCTCATCGCTCTTACAAACCAAGTTCACCTCCAAGATATACCTCTGATAATGGTCTCTGATCAAACTCCTTAAATGCCTCACATCTCTTCAAAGTTGCACTTGAACACACCACAATGAGTAATGCTAAGGGCCAGCGTCTACAGAGTAAATACCAGTTTTACAGCAAATAATTCCGGTATTGGGCCATCATGTCTACAAGTATAACAACAGTTGTGCTGTATAGTCATTTGGACTTGATAGATAATGTATAAATTGTCTTCACATGACTAACTGCACCCACTCAAATAGTGTTAGGCTGCCTAATAAGAAGAATGATGTTTGCATGTGTTGCTCACCTGACTCAAATGTAACTTTCTGCCACTGACAGGTTACTTTGAGTCATTTATGAGAAGTCTTCATCTTTAAGACTTAACAAATGTTCCCTTTCTTAAATTAACATCACTACTGGCTGTTCAACTACACTCGAGCTGTTAGACTAAAGAAAGTTGACAGCATTTTTAGATTTTACCCATTCTTAGCAAAGCATTGCCTGCTAGTATTCAAAAGCCTTTTCCATTGGTTGAAAATGTAAGTTAAGCCATACAAAGATGTTCTCTTCCAAAGATGTTCAGTAAAATGGTTTTTTTGTTTAACGGTTAAAACTTGAGAAGCGTTGGGTTTTGTGGACAATCCTTTTTATGTCTTCTTTCCAATCCTGTCAATAATCTTGCGACCATATCTTGTGATCCCTTCAGACATACCACTAAACGCAGCCAACAACACAACACTTCTCTGCGTTTGCAATATGGGGGTGCCAACACACAGTGCACATGCAGGCTCGGGGATGCATTGGCAAATGTAACATGTGCAAACCATAGACTGTTTATATATATATAAAGGCACAAGCTTAATTATTGGTAAATTACATCGTAATGGGATTGCTGTGTTTTTATACTTGGCATAACACAACCACAGCTTTATAAGTTCGTGTTGGTATCATGATTGTTTTGTGTTCCCTCAAGCTAAAACTGGAAGACTTGGAAAACTCATTAGATTACATAACATTTAAAATAATTAGAGGTCTCGTGGAAGATTCCCTTGAATAACTAGCTGCTTTCAAGGTTATAGCACAAACTGGGTATGTGACTCACCTGCACTCAGCTCAGAGGCCTAACTGGTGAAATATTCCTCTCCACTGTGGCTCAGGCGCAGGGCTTTATCATATTGTCCTTGGCAAGGCTTCAGCAATGTCACCCAGTGGAGGAGAGAGACAGGGGGAATATATCAGAGGAAGGTTCAGCACACTTGGGTCTGACTCCAGGGTCCCATGGGAGACATGACGGCCTTCTCTGAGAACCTCTGACTCAAGAAGTCCGAATGATAAAGTTATAATGGAAGTAGAAATGGTGGCAGTGCAGGAGATGCCCTATTGTGACACAGCTACAGTGGGAGAGATGATCTATCTTTGACCCCAAGGGCTGCTGGTTAACTGTATAAACAGCAGGATGGATATTTTTATTGCATGTGGTGGAGTGAATGTGGTACAGCAGGTACAGTTTTGAGGACAATTCAGCAAGAAGTGGTTCAAGGAAAGACAAAAACTCTCCATCGGGACTCAGCTGTGACTAATCTGACCCCGGTGTTCATGCATGAAAGTGCATAAAGAATCGTTTTTTGGTTTACAGTTAAAGACATGAGCACAAACAAAAATAAATTCAGTTGTGATTTCAGTACTAACTTCTCAATAGTTTAAATTTGAAACAATTAGTCGATTCATTAGTTTAGGAAAATATACCTGCAACTATTTTTAGTAAGTTGTTTGTCAGGGAAAGCCACTTATTTTCTGGTTCCAGTTTGTAAATTGTGAGTATTAAATGGGTTTTTGTGAACTAAGGTAAATTGAACTGAATATCTTTAGGTTTCGGACAGACTCGAGGAGAATGTGACTGTTAATTATTTGTGATATTTCACATTTCTTTTAAGCTTTTATAGACCAAACAATTGATTTACAAAACAATTAGAAGATTGATTTATAGTGAATAAAATCCTTATTTTCAACCCTGGAACAGTGTACTTGGGCAAACACCAGTTGATTACCCAGCAGCGTGTTGACATCAGAATGAGCTTATAGGCAGGTTGACATGCGAACACACTCGGCATGTAGTAACAGCAGTGGTACTGCAGCAGCCTCAAGATGTACAGAAAACTGAGGGAAAAGAAAAGAGTAGAAAATACATTAAAGATGTTATGTTCTGTTGTTGACATTCAAAGCTGTGTTTAATGTAGATAAACTAATATGTCCACTCTTTAAATTAATTCAGAGCACACATGTTTAGTATGAGATTACATACATTTACATACAACAGTTTCCTTAAGCAGTGAGTCATCAATCATAAGCCACGGTGAACATGTTGCTGAAGACAGTCGGTGTCTTCTAAACATGTAATCCTCTTACGGCTTACTGGCTTGTTTTCAATAATCACCCTCCACACAGAACCTCTACATTCAAAAGCCTCTGCATGTTAAGGTTTCAATAATCATGGCAGCCCATTTAGCAGTTTGATTGATTCTATGCCCATTTTTCTATATAGATCTTATGAAATAAATATATATTCAAATGATTGGTTTTTATGGCAAGGAGAAGAAAGAAGTTTTCATTATGACATGCTGCAGAAAGACTGGTGGTGCAATGTCACTCTTTCAGGCAAGGTTATGAATGCAGGGAAGACTGACAGCATATAAAAAGCTGTTTAATTGCTGATTGATCACAGAGTGTTGCATTTTACATCATATGGGGAGATATTAATGAATCGCCAAGATGTGTCGCAAAAGTGTGGTTGTTTTTCATTATCCTCTATGATGTCCTTCTGACCTTGCTTTAATCCTAGAAGGAGAACTGCTGTGTAAACCCTTGATCAAAAGCAGCACTTTTTAACCACTAACTAGCTACTCATTTTAAAGTGTGACACGGTTGATCATTCTGAATCTCTCTCTTTGCCTTTCTCCTTGCAGGACCGGTGAGCAGCATGTTGGTGACTCGCTTTGGAAGCCGACCAATAGTCATGGCGGGTGGATTGATGTGTGGGGTATCTATGGTAACTGCTTCTTTTGGGAACTCCATGGTTTACCTCTACCTTTGCATTGGCATCATTGGAGGTATAGTGCTTAGATTTATTTTTATTTATTACAATGTCCTGTGTCCTGAAGCTTAACATTCAATCATTCAATCAAAGTATATTTATTTGGCCCAATATCACACATTTTACATTTGTCCCTGTGGACTTTACAGTTGGTACAGAATATGAATACGACACCCTCTGTCCTTGGACCCTCAATTCAGACAAGGAAAAATTCCAAAGAAATCCCACAGTTAATGGGAAAAAATTGAAGAAACCTAGCAACAGAGGAGGGACCCCTCTCCCAGGACGGACAGACGTGCAATAGATGCTGTGTGTAAATCGAAAACATAATACATTTACAACATAGGTAGTCCAAATGCTTGAAAACTCATGTTATTCTGCAGCCCCTATTCGAAGGCAGAGCCTGCCATACCAGGTGCAAACACCCAATGACACTAGGGATCGAACCATCAATTTTCCTGCTGAGCCTCAGCCGCCCCAATATGGATCCCAGACGCTTTTTTACCCCTTAGCTTACTATTCCCAGTTAAGCAGCTCCTAGGTTAGAGAAAGTCTGCATCTTTCATATCCTTCCAGACGCTCTGGTTTGCCAGATCTACTTCCCCTGCTGATGGTCGGGGCCCAGGGCATCGGCTCTGGCTCCTGAGGTGCTGTAAGAGCACAGAGGGGACCAGGAAGGTAATTAAGACAGAAGCATCCCTGATCCCAGAGAGCATGGTCTTCCGTGGCCCTCTGTACTCTCCCGTAGGCTCCCATCACGGCCGTCACATGGGGTCTCCCTGCCACCCTGCGAGCCTCATTACCCTGCCAAGGACTGCCGTGAAGGATTAATAGGCCCAGCAAGTGCCTGGGCCAAGTGCGGGGCCCGAGGGCGTGTGTGTGCCCGGCTCTGCTCCCCTGCGCCCGGGCACACCTAGCAGACGTGCAGACATATGCTTATACATGTGCAGACTCAAATACACACATATAAGCAACAATATAAAGTCAAAGTCAACTTTATTGTCAATATTTCAGGTTGTGTGTACAGACAGAGATCGAAATACTGTTCCCACAATCCCGAATACAAAAACAAATATATATATATATATATAACAATATGTATGTGTGTGTGTATGTGTATATATATATATATATATATATATATATATATATATATATATACACACACAATCAAAGACACATTTATACATATGCACACATTAAGGCCTAATTAAAAGCACAACAATCAATATATACAAAAATAACAGTCACTTCAATATCTTTGA
Organism: Gymnodraco acuticeps; assembly: GCF_902827175.1. Taxonomy (NCBI): domain Eukaryota; kingdom Metazoa; phylum Chordata; class Actinopteri; order Perciformes; family Bathydraconidae; genus Gymnodraco; species Gymnodraco acuticeps. The sequence goes on along the minus strand of NW_022989983.1, from coordinate 3,898,795 downwards.
GAATGTACATTAGTGCAAGACTTGTCCATAGCAGCGTAAAAAAAAACACAGACTGTGAGAAGATTTTAGTCAGATAGTCATACAGCTCCTTGCCCAGATTTCTTATTTTAATTAAATTAATATTTGTTTCCCCTCTGCACCTTTTGCATTAAAGAGATGGTTGTAAGCTGGTGAGGGATCATGCCCTTCACTATGGAGTCATATTGGTTGGTTAGTGTAGCTACTGAAGCTAGTGCAGTTAGCAGTGAAGAGGATTGTGAGAAAACAGCCTGAAATAGAAACAGTCGACTGTTGATTAGAGGCTGCTCGGGGGGCTCTGGCTGGCTGATGGACCTGATAATCTGCTCCACCAGTAAACACACCAAGATAAGGTGGAACAGGGTGGAGTATTCCTTTTTAACAAGACTAAATTAAAACCAAACAGTCAGAAGTTAACATACCATTTGTAATCAAAGTTTGTAAATGAGTTTTGAAACATTTTATTTATAAGGTTTCATCCATTTACTCGTATGTTACATTTATCTTAATCTTCCTTCATTTAACTAGTTTTCAGCTTCCCTTCACACATTCTTAATTAAAAATGATGATGAGTATCTTCTTAACATTTACTGATAAAAGGTGAACTGTTGTAAATTAAATAAAGTCAGCCTAAATAATAATGTATTCCTTCATAAAATGTAAAAGGGTATTGTAAAATCATGATTTATTTGTATATTAGAAAGCTATTCCTGTAATACACGTCTACTCTATACATGTGTTTATGAATGATCTGTTTGGACACAAGAACACAAAAGCCCTTTTTCCTTGTGCTTCATCATGAGACCAGAGAAGATTATTAGATTGACATTGGAGAGGAAGAATATAGCACCCATAACAATCTACCTGCAGCTCTTCATGTTCATGGAAAATAAGATGCTATTAAATTGAATTTTTGGGTGAAGAGGCAAGCGAGGGAATGTATTACCCAGGCTCTCTAATTTATTTCTACTTAAATGGACAAATTATTTCTGCAATAATTCCAGCTTTCTGTAATGAGATTTTATCCAGCCGAAGTGAAGTGAGATGGAACCTTAATGAGCACCAAGCAGAATCAGTCTTGATTTGATTTAGCGAGTACCCTTTGGAGTTTAGGTTCAGGATGGTTTTCTTACATTTTAATCTCTCTCCACACAGGCTGCGGACTCTCCTTAAACCTCAACGCATCTCTCACCATCATCAGCCAGTATTTCCTGGTCAAGCGGCCGTTGGCTAACGGACTAGTCATGGCCGGGAGTCCCATGTTTACGTTTCTCCTGGCCCCTCTAAACCAATATTTACTGTACACATATGGCTGGAGAGGAAGTTTCCTTATCTTCGGGGGTCTGATGCTCAATTGTTGTGTCGCTGGGGCCCTGATGAGGCCTGTCATTGCGCGTTGTAAGACATCCAACTGTGCACCACAGAAGAACGAGCCAAATGAGTCCAACACCAAACTAAAAGAAAGCTGTATGAAGGGTGCTAAGAGCTTCTTGGATTTGACCTTCTTCAATGATAGAGGCTTCGTCATTTACCTCATTGGGAGCATAATGTTCGTCTTCGGCGGTTATGCACCAATTATATTCCTATCAGCCTATGCTATAGACCAAGGGGTAGATGAATTCTCCGCAGCCCTTCTGCTCACTATCATGGGCCTTGTGGAAATGTTTGTTAGGCCTGCCACCGGCCTGATAGCCAGTAGCAAGCGGGTCAGGCCCAGGATCCAGTACTTCTTCAGCTTCGCCATGGTTTTCACCGGCACGGTCAACTTACTGTGCCCAATAATTACCGTGTTCAAAAGCTACTTCTACACCTTCCTGATGACCTACACTGTCTTTTTTGGCGTTGGGTTCGGCATGGTTTTTGCCCTAATATTCGAATGCCTGATGGACCTGATGGGAAATGAACGCTTCCCCAGTGCTTTTGGACTGGTCACCTTCATCGAGTTCCTCCCCATGCTACTGGGACCGCCTGCTGCAGGTAACACACTCAACATGCACTATCCATTCAAACACATGACCGAATCCTACTGACTCACTGAAAAATCAAAACCTCTTGGAAAAACATGTCTGGATTGCAAAGTTTGAAAAGCTTAAATACTTACTTTAAACTCATTTTGGATTGCCTTACACTGATGCTTTCTGCAAATAAAGGGCCAAGGGAAGATAATAGGGCTTCTCAATTATGGCAAAAATCATAATCTCGATTATTTGGGTCAATAATTGATATCACGATTATTAAAAACGATTATCCATTTAATTTTTTTTTTAACAGTATGTTTTTAACAGTTGATTACCCTGAGCTTTAAGTATAATTCAACTGAAAAACCAATAAAAAAGTAATAATAATACAAAAATAATCGTTTTATTTCGATTACGTTGTTTTCCTAATCATTGCAAGCCGTAATTGCGATTAAAATACGATTAATTGAGCAGCCCTAGAAGAGAATAATGTTCACAAACTGTATACAAACATAAGACAAAACTCAGTACACTGAATTTCAGCTGTCTTCTCCCATCCCTATCTCAGTCACTGGGTGTCCATTGTGTTGCATTTGAGCTCTTGTCTGCTCGAGCGTAATTTCTCTAAAACAGAGCAGGATTATCACTGATTGATATTACATATAGGATATTCAAAACTACTGTCAATAATTCTAACAATAAAACCTCTCACTTGAATCTTTGAAAAAAACTAAAATATGCCAAACTGTAGCCATGTGATCCTTTTCAAAAGTTATTATGAGAATATTTAGTGTTTGATATAAAAGTGAAAGTCTCTACACCACCTTAACTTGGAAAGATCATTGGCTGTCACAAGATGGACCCTTTAGTCTTCAATGGATCATTTTATATATATTTTAATAAATATAATATTGATCATAAAAGAGGGACTCCCTTACCTTAGTTGTTTTGTTCAGCATCAACCTAAGCTGAACTGTGTTTGCTTACCAGGACGGCAACAAACAAGAAAAAGTCGTTTTTCCTCTGCTGTCTTTATCTCCAGCGTTGGTTTGTCTCGTCTCTGATAGAGCTTTGGACTGAAGTGTGGGACTGGGACCGCTCCCTTCATGGTGTAAATAACTGTGTAATCAGAGGGATATTGTTCACCCTCTCTGCTTCATTGCCATTTTCAAGATTAGTGTACTTTTGAAGCCAGCACTCTAAAACACTCTTCATGGCACATAATGACAGTAACTGGTTTTGAAAAAGGAGTTTCAGAGAAAATAGTTTTAGTGACAAGTTTAAAAAAAATGGAACAAAAAATGTAAGTCTTGCTTTTGTCCTCGGTGCCTGCAACAGCTGCCAGAGGGAAACGCAGAAACACAATTCTTCTTGCATTCAAATGTATAAATACTTTCTGCCGAGGTCACTACGTTGTTGTGAAACAATCTTAAAGATGTTAGGTCCATGTTTTGTAACAAACTGCACAAAAAGTAGTAGTACCAAGCAGTGTCAATGCATTTTTAAAGTTACCAGCAAAGTGAGGCTCTTTTAGGGATCTGTTTAAAGCCTGAAAGATTCATGATTTTTTACATGACAGTTAAATGTAGTCATTGAACAATTGCAGTTGTATTTATAAGAAAAAGGTAATTATTGAATGTTGCACTATAACCATTTTTGATAGAAGCCTGCCATTTTCCCCAGTTGAAGACTTTTAGAAGATGTTGAACAAAAAAAAAACCTTCAGATTTATCTACAGTGAAACAATTGAGAGGGGCAAGTTATTTATAGAGCACACTTTTAGCTGAAAAAGCTGTACAACACTTTTGTCTGTTGGTTATTCAGTTTGGGGTCTATTCATTTCAATAAGAAGTTTAGGACAATTCATTCAAGATGGTTTGTATCATTACGGACAGTGTTTCCCACAGAATTTGATTCTATTTGTGGGGGCACCGCACCGCACACCCCCCCGGCAAGAAAAGCCAAAGGCCCCTTAACCTATTTGAGTGGCCCACGCATCCACTCCCCCCCTCAAATAAGAAAAGACATGTGAGTTCATGGCTACTGTAGACAACGTTCTTGTTTCTCTGTGTTGCGTTGTTAATGAGTGAGACACACCGGAGTTGAGGATCTGTGGGGTTTATTCTCCCAAAAACAATTTAGGCATTGAGCAGACGCCTTATTCCAAAACGACTTACAATGACTGATTACAGGGACATTCTCCCTGGAGTAACTGAGGGCTGAGTGCCTTACTCAAGGGCACACTAGTAGTGGTGTTCCAGGTGGGATTTGAACTCGCAACCTTCCGATTATCAGCCCACCTTAGACCACCAAAAAAAAAATCCATTTGTGGCGGACGATATTTAATTGTGATGGCCCGCCACAAATAAATCAATGTATGGGAAACACTGACGGATCATTATGTATAACAATAGAGCAAGATAACAAACAAAACAATACCAAAGTTTCCAACACCTTCTTCACATTTTGCTAGCAATTACACTAACCACATGCATCTCTAAAATGTTAACATAAAGTTTTGGAAGTATTAGCAGTTACCCCAATTAGCGTGTTAGCAGTTTCAATAGAATAAAAGTATCTCTCTCAATGATGACGCTAGTATAGAGTAAGTTGAAACTGTTTTAGAAACAGTTGGACACAGAATAAACTAGCTATTAAAATATATTTAGTTCTCTGAGTAAGTACACTGAGGATGTATCTGCACGTGACTTCATCAGCTCTCAGGCACGGTTCCAGAACAAAATGACTCGGGGTGCATCTGAGATTAGAGAGGGTGCAGGGGTAAAGTGCTATTTTTATAAGTGGGGAGTGGACCTAACACCCTCTAGGAGGATCCTCACCTCCTCTAGGGGGGTCCGGGGGCATGCTCCCCCGGGAAGATTATTTTTTTAAATATTGAAGTTAAAAGCATCAATCTGGTGCACTTTGAGAGCAACATTAAGAGATCTATGGATCTATGTGCTCTTTGCTTGATTCATGCCTTCCCAGTCCCTTATCACGTACAAGAGCATGGCGCCAGTTGTTGTAGCCAGTTGTGGTGAAGGCATCTGACTTACTTGAACCGAAATGTCTACATGCATAGCAGAAGATGGCATCTTTTTTACATGAATATTGCAGCCAATCTCTGTTTAGAAACCATGAGCTGCAAAATGAGCGCCTTACCCCAATGTACAAGCGAGTTGGGTACTTTTTAATATATACCTGGGCAGGCTCTGTTTTGCCGAGGTCCTCTGGCACTTGTGGGCCGCTGAGGGGTGGCGGTGTTTGGGGCAACGGTGTTTGGGGCTGCTCCGCCTCCGTGGGCGTGAACGTTATTATGTCACACCTGACATAATAACGTTACTTACCGTTTAAATTGACCAAATAAATGCAGCAGACAATGTTATTTAACCACAATTACAATTTATTTTATTTCAACTAAATTCTTATTATTATTATTTATATATTTTTCACTTTTCAAATGAGGGTGCATAACGACTCAACTGAGGGTGCACCCTTATGCACCCCCGTAGAACCGGGCCTGTCAGCTGTACACATTAACGCTGCTCCTTTGCCTCCACCCTGAGTTTTAATGAGGTGAAAATGTGTAGGCCCCCCAGTCCCATTTAATAGGGTAAATAAGCGCCTCCCTGCATGTCTAACGCTCTCCTCCAGAGGGCACAATCGTTATGTCTCCCCTAACTATTCTGCTTGTTACTGCACCCCCAAAACCTCCGGGTCAATCCAATTAGGAGGAAGTGAGTTAAGTGGGTGTAATTAGCCTCTTGCTTTGGGTGTTTAATGACGCTCAGTTCAAACTCTCATTGAAGTCCTGTACCTGGGCCATAATTAAGCTGTGAATGCATTAAAAAGAGAAAGAGGTAACTATGCCAGATGGACTTAATTACCCCTCAGCCAATCAAGGTCTGCCTTAATGAGGGTGATGGTTATTGTCGTACTCGTGCCAGATGAGTGCTATCAATCAGATGATACACGTTCAAAAACAAAGTGACCCCTCCTAGTGTAGCACTGCACAGGACAAGCACACGCCACTATATCGTTGTTGTGAAGATGGTATTTAGTTAAAATGTACGAGACCTACCAAGGAAAAGGACTTTAAATGTATTCGATTTTGATAACAACTTGCTATGATATAAAAGCGCCTTTAAAAGCTGAGAAGTCATTGAGATGGCGGGTCATAGAAATTTGGGGAGGGAAACAGAAACCCTCCTGAGTTTGGTGATAATGTATATCAAGTACAAAGAATGTATTTTGTATTGTATGTATTTTCCTAGTTGAATAATGCTGATGCTGAGTAAGAGATATATCTTCCTTATACTTAAGTCATTGAACTTTGTTGGATCACTTTGCATAACGTTAAATAATATTCCTTTAAGATGATTCAGATATACGATCTAAAATGGTATAAATTAGGTATCGTAACATATGGACAGATAGACATACTGTTAAGATAGCGCCAGTCAACCATGGACCCACGTCTCGAGGTGGGGGGGTCGGAGTGTGGTTGAGACTCTGAAAACCTGGAGGCCTAAATCTGATCTAAACTACATTTGTCACTTTTCTGCTCGATATTTATGGCTCTGAGAATGGGCTTCTCTTCTGATTCGTTTCGGTAGCGGCCGTCCAAATTGCCTTCCCGGAGACGCAGGGAGAGCCAGTGAGGGGGTAATGGCCCTCTGTCATATCCGACATGGCTCTCCTCAAATTGGCTCACTCTCACTTTTGCACACGCACACTCACAGAAGCCAAATCAGAGTTTGGTCTTGTTCCTCACCTTCAAACTTGTAAAGTGGCCGAATGAAGATGCTATTCCGTGACATATTTGTGTTTTGTTTTCCATGGTGTTCAACTATTCCAAGTGTTTTTTGTTTAGACATAGTGAGGCATAACATGGGCAAAACTGACACTTGTTTAAAAAGAAATATTCTTATCACGCTTCTATCTTTCTCCACACAGGCTTACTGGTGGACATCTTCGGTGACTACAAGTACCTTTTCTTCATGTGTGGCACTGTGATCTTGACCGGCGGGATCTTCCTCTTCGTCATGAACAGCTACAACTATCACATGCTGGAGAAAGAGAAGCCAGGAAAGGATGGAGGGCAGAACCAAATAAACGTAGAGAGCCAGGAGCATGTGAGCGCCTTAGAGGTGGAGATGAAACACACCCCCAAGGCAGAGATGTAACGAAGTGAGCCCGAGGCTAAAGAGGCAAACGGAGTCCAGAGAGAACCACAGCCGGAGAGCGCAGAAACACCACATTAATTGGGAGTCAAATGTAACTCTCCAGGCGGGTGCTTTTTAAAGCTTGCAGGTGAAGATGATGCAATCAGGTGACGCAATTAAACGCACGCCAGTCCAACCTGGAACTTTGGAGTTAGGTTCTCCTCGGCCGCCATAAGTGTTTTCTGTGGAAGTTGGTGTTAAATAAGTAACACTTCATGTACATCATAACTTATTCACAAAGTCTGTTTTCATTTCATTTTGTCGCATTTTAATTTGCGAAAAAAAGAAAAAAAAAGTTCAGTCATTTAACAAGCAACAACAGTAAGAGCCTATAGTCATGCTTTTAACTCTGTTAAGCGGTATGCCAGCACAGAAGTGTGTGCTGACACTGATGGGTATGCCATTAGTCTTGCAATTATTTGTTTTACTTCATTTTTTTCCATTTCCTTTTTAACATTTTGACCTGCTGATGGCATCAGAAGAAAAGTGAAAGCGTCCCCAGAGTTGTTTTGATTCATATTTAGGGGAACATCAGTGTCTACTAAATTCCAGAGCAATCACTTTAAATGTTTAAGTGTCAGCGGTGACTGCAGAAGTCATAGGCCTTCTTGTGTGGGGACCATGGGTGTTTTGGTACAAAATCCAAGCAGTTTCAGAGAATGCACACACCCTTGATATCTGGAAGTGAATGTTTGCAATCTAAACAGATACCTTTCTCTCCTATAATTGTGAACACACACTTTGTGTTTTGTCACTCTTGTGATGTTGTTCATTAGTCTTATGAATTTTTAATTGTTCTTGCGTTAATGCACATAATTTCAGGAGACTATCACAAGATATTTTGCACTTGCAGTGTTTACATAACGAAACTGACAATTGGTTGAACTCATTAAATACTGTAGCTGCCAGCAAAGACATTGACATAATTTAAAGTGTGTCTTGGAACACAACCTGTAACAGAACCTGAAGTTTATATTGACTTAAAAGGATTCTCTAAAGTAAATAATACTGTCTTTAAATAGCTGTGAGCATTTATTTAATTTGAATGTTGATGCTGTAACATATTATAATCTATGATGTGTGTTCTGTAATCATTTCCTGTTGACATTTAGAAGTGACATTTGTTTTTCTGGGCGAGAATGGATTTCTGCGCACTATTGATTGATCTGATGCTGTGTGTGTTTGCATTAAGTGACTGACAAAAAGAGTGTGTTTATAAGATAATCCTACATTTAGATAATGTGGAGTTTTATTTATTAGCTTTTAGATTTGTGTTGTTTAGAATTCATTTAAGGCGAGACACGGCAGGCAAAAACATCGTTTTTCAAGTACTGGTCAATTTTGAGATTTTGTGCTATTTTGATTGCATAACATGTTTTCTTTCAGGCTTTTGGAAGGAAAACGTACAAAATACACATTTAAGTGTTTATTTTACTATAGTTTGTCTATTTGCGTCTGTAGATTTCTCCTAAATTCACCAAAAGTTAGCATTCTAACGTAACATAAAGTACCGCGACCGCTGTGTGCACCATGTCAACAGAGGTATCGCTGGAAAGCTGTGTCTCTCCTGCACAATCTCATCGGATCCAAATATGGTCATTTCCTTTGTATCAGCAACCAATCGTGAAAGCACAAAGGGGTCTTAAACCAAGAAACGAAATCTCATTGGCTGGTGTCAATTTCTGACAACGTGATTCGTTCAGATGCGTCACGTGGCGTGCTAAAACACTTCCTGGTTAGCTTTCAGCTAGAAATTGAAATCTCAAAATGCCAAAAGAACGGCGAAAAAAACGTTCACAGAGAAGACGACAACAATTGTCACTTGCACGAAGCAAGGTTATAAAAAAAAAAATGACCCTGAACATGAAATACCTTCACGGAGTGCGTCGATGCGCAAGCTGTCATCCAAAGAACAGGAGGGTTTAGCTAGCGCCTCACTGCAATCTTTAAAGGTCGTTTTCTCAAAATGAGTTTTTTCTCCTACTCTGAGTTCGAAATTTCAACTTCAGTAGCACGTACATACACCAAACCTTCCAGTTATATTCCTATCAATATTATGAAGGCTTTTACAGAATGGTTTGTTCATATATAATTCATAGCCTGAATTATACAACATTGTATACCTAAAAATATGGCGAAAATGGATATTTTAGGGCTGTTGACAGTATTTTCTGATTTATGGAGTGATAAAAAGAGATATCCAATATCCCTTCTGTAAAAGCCTTAGATACTAATATGACTACAAAATGAAACAAGAATTTTGAATCTGGCTATATCCAAAGTTCAGATTTCGATTCCTGAAATGTGTTAAAATATGTGCATATTTAATGAGATAATGAATAATTTGCATATTTAAACATGCTATTTCAGAAAACTTGTAATACAAAAGACAATTGCCTTATTGCAAGTAATTAACTGGAGAAATTTCTAGCTGATACCTTTAAGTTAAAAAAATTACCCTATTCACCTGGGGTGTCTCCCCTTAAATTAGAATTATTAGTTTGATTATTAGAGCTGTGACTACTGACGTCTTATTCGCACATGTGTTAAACAATGTACAATTGGATACTATGGTTAACCCTACTTTGTTAAATAAAACACATGTCTTCCATTTTATTCATATCATTTATTTTGTCATATCAGAAATGTGGCTTGCCCCAGTAAAGTCAGACCTATTTGTTGTTGGCGATGGTTTTGTTCTGCAAATGAGGACAACAAATAGTCCAGGCTCATTTCCTGCATCACTTACTGTAGAGTTTTTACATTTCACATCCAAGCAACAAGGTAAATGACACCCAGACACGAGAGAAATGTCGTCAAGATCTACCACGCAGCTTCTCAATGTTGGTGGCCGTGTCCAATTTTTCACGACAATTAGAATACTGGGGAACAAGTTTGGAAATGTCAGCAGCTTAAGGGCGTGAGCACCTAATGAAGCAGGGCCCGGTGTTCCAGCCTGGTGCTCCAAGCTGAGCCCCACACACATCAGCAAATCAGTGGGCCAATAAATTAGAAATGCACGTGCACACACACACACACACTGGTGCTATGTCCCATCCCAGTGCTGAGTGTGAGGCAAGGTCTTTGGACATGACAAGGTGGAAAGGTACCCCAGAGAGAAGGCGATGGGCGCTGTGACCGGAAATCTGTTTATCATTATTATATTTTCCTCTCCCCTCCTGTTCCCCTCTGGCCTGCTGACCCTCCTCTACAGCCAGCCCTTGTCTGAGTCTTGTAGAGTTAGGTGGCATTGCTTGGAGAAAAAAAATATAAATAATTGTGAATAACATGCCTTTAGATAGTTTGCCTTTTAGTTTATACTTGCTGCAGTGTTATGCTGTCAATAAACACAAATCACATCTCACCTTAGGGAGGACAACTCTATTTTAGCTTTGGAAACCCTTGGATTTTGAGTTCCATTGCCTTGCTAAAGACATTAGGATGGTTGATGACATTGTGGCAACATTTAATTGAATTTGAAAATAGCTTGGATCACACTAATTGATATCCATGTCTGCAAATTAAAAAAGGTGGGTTCATTAACTGGAAGAGAAGCTGTGATCCAATTTCTTACTCATGAAGACTACCATTAGAGTTTATCACCATGTGTTAAGGCTAATTGACAGCCATCAGGTAGCTTTCAGCCTCTGTTAAACTAGTGGCAAACGTGGGAGTGTGTTATAATAACTTGGTATCACTCTTCAGGAAATCAACCCGCCTGTGTACGCCAAACATTTTGACTTCCTCACCATCTGCCTTCATAAATGTAGCGATAGCGGACAAGCGTCTGGATGTTGGTTATCGGCCCCGTCTCCTGACCTTTGGATCTGTGAGAATCAGATCTCAGTTGTTTACAATAGGTAGCTGACCTGATGAATCTGGAGAGGTTTTACCCAAGCGCAGAGTGGGACAAGCGGGAAGGAAAGAATGTGCTCCCAGAGGGCTCAAAGAGCACCGGCATCTATCAACAGAAGAAATTGAATGTGATGTTTCAGTGCGGCAGAGATTAGATAGGCTCTGGGTGTTGAGCAAGCACGGGCTACCAATGTAAAGCTTCCCTCGTCAACCTGAGGTCAAACTTACAGAACACAGTGAGAAAGGAATAGTACACACACTCACACACACACACACACACACACACTGGCCTTTAGTTTTGAAGTACAGATGCTTTGTTATTTGTTCAGGGAATACACTGAGGGATAATGCTAGATAACACTAGAGATGTGTTATTTCCACATTTGCCTCGTCTTCATTAGTAGGTGTACATGTCCGGTCTAATGTGATTCCCATTGGAGAGTCTGTATTAACATCTGTGAAGAAGTTCATCAAAGAGGGCTTACATAGTTTCAAGCGTCTTCTGAAATGTCACAACGTGTTCCTCTGCAGAAGGTGATATTTGTTTTCCACAAATAATACGTTTCTTTTATTAGGCTCCCGAACTTTGCATGAACATAAAGAACACTTTGAACCTTCTTGATGTATAACTATTCAAAGGTACAGTTAATTATGTTGTGTGACACATAATTCATTATTCATAATCAGCCCATCTGCACAATGACGTCTGAACTGTGTATTTTTACATTATGGCTTTGTTTGTCTGATTTCCAAAAATTGAAAGTTAGCTAATATGCAAAGGCAAGGACGGTAGGACTTTTTGTAATGTCATATAGGTTATGAAATGTTTTCAACTTTTTCTGACATAAATATGACAGCAACAATTTGTTTCATGTGCAAATAACATCGCTAGATTTTCAATCAACCTGGTAATGGGCTGATCAAATAACTCGTTTTAGTTGGCCAATCAAATTGCTTCATTCAATGGGCCAATCAAATTTATAATATTTTTCTATTTTCTTTTTAAATGTATCAAATAATATACTTTTACTCTTTTATGATGTTTTGAACACACTTTTTTTTTTAATGGCATAGCCGACCTTAGTGAGCTTTGGAGGTGCTGGTGAATGTTTTCACCGTAACACCGAGTCAGGCTAGCTGTCAAATCCTCAAGACAGAGAAAAGTATTCACTTGAAGAAGACTATTTCTACTTCTCAGACCTCTCCTGAAATCATAATCCATTTTCATGCTGTTGAAAAAGGTTAGACACCCCCACATACCTACTACCCAATTTTCTCCCACTATCTTCTTCATGTGACAAAAAAAATACATAAATAATGGGATCTTGTGAGTGTAGAGAGACAAAGTGAAAGATAAGCACAAAATCAAGAGAAGCTCATGCGAAAATAAAGAATGAAAGGGCAGCGAAAAGGGTTAGAGAAATTAAAAGAGGGGGCGTTTAGTACTTGGAGGTATAGCGAACCCCTTTCCATCCATCATGCCTGTCTCTGTCTCTTCTACTGAGCAGGGGAGGTAATGAAAGTAATTTAACGTACATCTATAATTAATATGCTCTCTTTGGGCGGTGTGGTTGGGCTGAACGGGTGATGGAGTGTGTTTATTATGTGTGTGTTAGGGAGCTGGCATGACAGGGCACTGGGCCACTGACATGGTAATTCACCAGCCATCACTCCAGCGGTGCAGAGGTCAGGTGGGTGCGGCTATATGGGGCACCGCCGGCCTCAGAGCTTGTACGGGTGGAAAGTGGGTTTTGTTCTTTCTCGTCTCCTCTCTTTTTCTTTCCTCCCCTCTGAGTCTCCTGAAGAAAGGGGAGAAAGAAGGCACGTAGCAGCGCCCCGGGCCAATGTTCTCCCTCTATGTGTCCTGCTCTTTCTCTCTTTCCGTCTCCCCCTGACTTTCTTCTTCTTGCCTTCCAGTCCACGACTCCCTCCTCTCTCTTATTCCTCTCTGGTCGGTTAGTAAACACCCTTTCTGTCTGGCTCCACTGCTTTCTCTTTATTTCTCCCAATATTCTCTCCTCCTCCAAGAAAACGTATTGAATGCACTTCAGGAATCTCTTTTTTTCATTTATTTTTAAAGGCAGACTGCTTTGCACAAACACAGTTCAAACCCGACTGCCCTCAGTGCTGTCTCCTTTTGAAACTCCCTGCTCTTTGAATACTATCCGTTTGAAGAGAATGCCCTCTGTATTTCTTTTACACAGCCACTCAAGTGGGCTCGCACACTCTTTTGCATTTTCACACATACACAAACACGGGCACATTAGGCTTACAATCCTGCATGCACTAAAGCCCACTGACTCACATCAAAATACACATGCATGCACACACACCTACATCAACATTCAGCAGTGTCGTCTGTAGAGGGAGTGGATTTCTCATCCACTTTGAACTCACACTCCCTCATTTCATCTCTCTGTCTTTCAGGCTACACTTATATGCAAGGCCTTACTCTGGCTACTGGCCATTCTCCAGTAAAGGTCTAATTCAGGTTAAACTACTTACAAGCTTCTTTTTACTCTACAATTGAGAATTAGTGTTGTTGCCTTGAATAAAGCAGTTAAAGGCTTGGTTCACTTTAGGTACAAATAGCGTTTCCCTACCTACCTCCAACAGAATCGAGAGATAGTTTTGGTTTCATTTGCCCACAAACGGTCATTCTGGTGACAATGGCATCACTACTCTGGAAACTCCAAACATTATGTTGTCACCATGTTTCAAAGTGGCCCCCTTTTTAAGAAAGGGATGTAAGATGAGACAAGAGGAACTTTATAAATCACAGCATATTGACACAACAGCAGAAGTACAGCAGTAGTTGCATAATCAATAACCTTTAAACATACACCAGGCAGCAACATAACAGTAATCATATTAAAGTGGACCTATCATGCTATATTTGAAACATATATTGTATACAAAACATGTCTGTGAAGTTTTTTTTTCAAAATACCAAACAGATCACCCATTGTAGCCATGCCTCATACCAGTGGCGGTTCTAGAACATTTTACATGGGGTGGCAAAGGGGGGGCAAGAGGTCATGCCAGGGTGGCATGGGAGGGCGGACAGTACGTGGTATTTTACACTGTATATAAGCTATTTATTGTTAATTCATGCCCTAACACAAGTGTTCTTAATGCACAAGAGAAACAAGGTGTTCAGACAAACAATCGTGTGCCCTTTGAGTCCCCCAAGCTTACTTCAATAATTTTAAATGAAAGGAAACTACAAAATGTATTTTAAAGCAATTAATTAATGGAACAGGTTGTTTTGCATTACAAAAAATGTGTTGTCTTAGTATTAGACAGACATATTTGCATGTGCTCACTAAGCATTATTACATATTAATTTAATATTAAACAAATCAAAATGGCCAATTATTCCAAAATGTTGCTGCTAATATAATCATATGCTTGTCAACTTTAACTGATCAAAAATAAATTCTGAAAAAATACTTGAATTATCTATGAAATTGCAATATTGACACACGTCCCTCAGTTTGTTTCAACCCTGTCACGCCATACCATTTACCCTCCTATTAAAATAATGGATCAGTCCATGTGTGATCTGCATTGAGGGAATTACATCACAAAAGTCTTCTGAAGAAAAGATGGCAAAGAAAGGCAAGTGTCAGTTTCTTCTCTTATTTCAGTTTTTGTATTTTCAGATTAAGATTGACATGCTCAACATTTCAACTCTGTTATATGAATTAATAATAGTAAATAATTGTTTATTACAAAATAAACAATAGTTTTGCAAAATATTACAATTTTTTAATGTCCTTGACTTCCATGCGGTGCCATATCTTAGCTAAACAAGGTATCATGGCTACTTTTTGTCAAAAACTTCAACCCTGTTACATTTTTTCAAGTACATTCCTAGTAATTATTTATATTTTGTGCCTGAGGTGGGAAAATGTAAGTAGTCCACTACCAGATGTTATGACCAAACATTTTGGTTTCATTTTTCAAAGATATAAAGACCCAAAAGGCACCCGATTCAGAGAATACTCTAATTCTGCATACTGTAAGTACTTAGTTATAATTAAGTACACAAATGACATCACCCATCTCTTCAGAGAGCTACAGGTGACCTGTGCAGCAACACATTTCAATCAATAATTGTCAATACTAAGAGCTGCTAGATTGTGCTGCTGTAATGGAATATGTAAGGAGAATAAGAACATACCATGTGGTCCAGCTGGAGTTTCATCTGCCTCCTGATCCCTGCCTCTGTCCCTCTTTCTGATACTTCATCTTTATTCCTCACATATATTTCTTCTTCTTCACTAATGTCTTCATCTCCTCCTCTTCCTCATGCACTGACCCTCCTGGTCTCTTCAGTGAACTCTCTTTCCTTTTCCTCTTTCTGTTCTTCCTGATCTCTTCTCAGATATGTCTTTTTGTTGTTGTTGTTGTTGTTGAATCACTCCTCTACTCTGGCCTGCAAGAGTCTACTTGTGAAAAGCACTGGTAGGCCTACAAATGCTTGTATAACTTTACACGTTAGGGCCATGTAGCCTAGCTAATATGTAGCATATCATCAGAAAGTATTTATCAAACGCACACAGGCAGCTGTGTTTAGATCCAGTTTTTACGGTAAAGGATGTATCCTTGTTTCATTGATCTGGCCTCATTGCTGTGATGTGTAGTTTACGTGGATTTAATAGTAGGCTACCGCATAGTTTAGCAAAGTGATCGATCTCCCAGCTAACGCTGTCTGCGTAGTATTTTGTAACGTAACGCCCCAAACAGCGCCCATCTGTTAAACGCTATCGATTCAAACGGCAGCGTTTTATTAATATTTAGTTTCAAGCTCTCGTCCTTAGTAAAAACAAAACTAGTGGAAGGGGAAATGCTCCCAGGGGAAGCTGATCCATAGGTGCTGGGACAGCTCGCTCCCTCTCTGCAGCTCTGTGAGCCGCGGTCTGTGTGAACGCCGCTGCGCAGTTTAATGCAGGGCCGTAGCTGCGTTTTTAACGGGCCTAAAATGATATTTAAAATGATTCACTTTTAACTAATGTAATGCTTGTTTCGTTGCTTGAGAAGCTTGTGGAAATAGTGTAGGTTTGTTTTAGTACAGTTTTAGGGACACAAAAGTTAGGGGGGCAGCTGGGGAGGCAAGGCTCTACAGTGGGGGGGGCAGCTGCCCCCCCTTGCCCCCCCGTAGATCCGCCCCTGCCTCATACTGCTCAAACCCCTCTTTTGCAGCCCTGTTAGAGAAACGCGGATCTTCGGGGAGGCAAGGCTCTACAGTGGGGGGGCAGCTGCCCCCCCTTGCCCCCCCGTAGATCTGCCCCTGCCTCATACTGCTCAAACCCCTCTTTTGCAGCCCTGTTAGAGAAACGCGGATCTTGGGTCCTTAGCTCGAAAAAAAAGAAGAAGAGGAGGCGGAGCTAATGCCTGATCAGAATTCTACCGGAGATGAAGTTAAATTCGGTTGTGATAAAATGCCATCCTGTTTAAACCACGTCAAGGATTATTTCTGAAACAGTATGGAGCTCAAATGCGTTTTCTCTTGCGGGTGTATCACAAGGTGAGTTCTTTTTTTATTTCCTGCTTTTTAAACACATGTGCTCTTCAGTACAGTGAGGCTAGCTAATGTAAACAAAGACGTCCAAAACACATCAGGCATTGTTTCTGATAGCAACTTTCTGTGGGTCCGCTGCCGATTTGACGTCAGTTCGGATGGAATCTGTATCCGCTCGTTGTACATCCGTTTTTCAAAGATTTGGGTACGGAGGAAAAGAGAGAGGGTTCTGACGCTGGTTGAGTTCCCCGACGCACCGGGGACACATATTTATGTATAAAATACATCACAAAGTGCATTTTGAGTTTACTGAGACAGACAATTGTGGGCAAAGCCAAGAAAATTGTGTGGTTGGAAAATAGTTTTGTGTTGCATACAGCAGTTAGCATCTTAAAATATAGTTATTGTAAGTACTGTATAGGTAAAGTAGCCCTGCTTAGTGAGGTCTATGAATAATGGGGTTGGGGGTTAAACATAGTTTAGGAAAAAAACAACTGATTGCTGTCTCTTTCTTATATAATATTTCAATGCTGTAAACATAACAATCAATTTCCCATTCACCTACATTTAATTTTGGGGGAAAGCCGACATCTCGGGGAACGATATTATAAATAAGGTAGTCTGGTGTTATTTATTATATAAAAACCAAAAAAAGAAAATGTTGTCTGTGAGGGCAAAGTCTTACATTTTGCCTTTATTGTTAAACAAAACCCTTTTAAAAAGAGTTAAATTGATCCCACATTCAGCTTTCTGCTTTCATCTAAACCAGAACCTATCAATCTCTGTTAAAGTAGAGTAGTCACCATCATTTAACATTTTACTGCTTTTGTACTAACTTTTTAAGGCTTGGGGCTAAGTGCTTCAGTCAAGGGAGGAAGGTCAAATAATATTGAGATACTCAGGGGTCAAATTGGGCCTGGGCTCTCCGGGGCAACACATAGGCCAATGCTGTTTCGTCATAAGCTTTGCAAATCTTCAACAATTTGGTTTATATGAATTAAAGCACTTTCTAATCCAACAGAAATAGAAAAGCAAGTGTTAGAGATGTTTTGACTTCACTTTTGGCAAGACGTCACCCCAGATCTGCAACTTGCTTAAAGGTGGGGTAGGTAATTCACTTCAGAAACACTTTTTGTTATATTCCATGGAATGCTCTTAACATCCCGATAGCAATGAATACATTAAATGCTTTGACAATAAATACATACAAATATTTCATCTCTGGAAGCCGTGGCGCTGTAAAAAGCACGACCAATCATTTTAGCCGGCCTGGCTAAAATAACTGGATGGCCTACCTGCCTGTCAGCCTTCCATCTGTGTACAAACTTATCTCGTGCCCTCATTGGTCATGTGCACGTTCGTGTGTGTTGGAGGAGGAGCTCTGTAAGGAAGTCTGAAGGAAGGGGCAGATTTTTTTCAGCTGCGTACTTTCAAATTCTAGCGCACTCGAGCTGGTTTCTCCATTCTTGCCTACCTTTAGTTGTTCAGCTTGGTGAAAGTGGCTCTCTGTATGCTATTTAAAAAAATTAAAATATGATATGTTATAGTATTTCGAAAAACTCAGACTTTACTATATTAAAACAAACGGTAAAAAGTAATAAAGTATGTCAAAAAATGAAAACAATATCATAGTACTGTAAATCGAAGAAAAAAAGTCATGGAATATTATAGGCTATGTCGAATAAATTGTTAAAAAACATAGTATACAGTAGTATTTGGAAAACTATCATGGAAGTCCTAGTAAGTTGAAAAGACACATTGATCAAAAGCCAGTTCACCTAAGTCTCCAACAAAGTAAATTTTCATTGTAGCCACAGTTTCTCGCTGCTTTGCTTTCCTTCCCCTGCCGACTGTCCTTTCCCCTTCTCCGTGCTGCATGTGTTTAAAGCTTTGTCAACAGATGTGGTCGGGGCCACTAGGTGATGGACTCTGCCAGCCTGGGGCTCACACGTCTGATTTTAATGGGCAGCATATGGAGGTGGTGACTGATGAGCGGGACTCGGCCGGTGACAGGTGCTGAGTTGTCTGTCGCGCTGACCCTCGCCCCACAAAGGACCAAACCAGAGGACACCTTCATTTAGCAGACATGACCCTAGCACACACACTCCCACACACATCTCTCTGACTTTACATTTATTAGCTAACTCCACACTGGTAGAAAACAATACTCACAAATGATATCTCAAGAAATAACTTATTTTTGAATAATGCTCTGATGTGTAAGGTTCAAATTCATCCAACGGTGTGTGTTCAAAATGTGGACTTTCACAGAACTCTGAGCAATGTTGTTCTTAACATTTGATAATAAGAAGACAGGAAAATACATAAAAATCCCACATTTGGGACCTTGGGCACTTCTATTCAAACACAGAAAACTAGACAGTTGTGAGGCACTGTGCCGTTCATGGTACAGTGTACATTAGTCTTCATGTAATGATTAAAGTAGCAGTGGAAACAGTCTCATCAGCAGAACAACTCTCAGTAATAATGAGATACTAAAAATCAGTACCCGGTACACCAACTTAGAAGCAGTTTGGGGAACCCTAAAAGCCCACATTTTACCAGGCACACTCAACACCATTCTTGACCATTTTTCTTTTGGCAGGTCTGAGTGCCACCGACACCAATTCAGGAAAGCTCTCTCATGCTGCTGCTCTCACCTCCTCCGCTAGCGAAATCTTTTTCAGCCGTGGCAAACTTGTTTCTGTATTACAGACTTTTTGATACTCTACCCATAAAGCTTACGTCGGTCAGATTGAGAAGCCAGCAAGACTGAGCTAGTTTAAAAAAATGATCCAACTTAAAAAACCAGCCCAAGTAGCACTAGCTCCAAAATCGCCATGTTGGCAACCTCTACCGTCCGTCCCATAGGCCTGTATTTAAAGCCAACCTCCAAAAATAACGTTATAGGCGTAAACATATAATTATGAACTACAAACAGGGAATTGGTCTATTATTAGTTCTTACAGCTGTCAAGTTAGCAGCTTGTTGAAGACTCTAGAGACCAGCAATGAGTGCATGGGCAGACATGTAGGAAGGCTTGGAAAGCAACACATATCTTTTTTTCTTTTGCGAATAATGAGTGCTGTTGAAATATTGTTTAGACAAATATCAGAACAGGTTGTTAAAACATACTTTACCCATTGTTGCTTCAAGGTAAAAATATATACTCATTACTGAAACACACAGTCAGAGAACATACATACTTGTCTGCCTAAAAAAACTGAGACACTGTATGACTAAATAAAGGTAGAGCTGTGTCAACATGTCTGGGTATGCAAGTCAATATCTCTATGTGAAGAGATTATTGTGTGTACAGTATAATTTTCTAGGGTTATGACCTTTAAACTTCTTATCCTTCAGTTCCTCTCCCCTTTTCCCTCTTTGCTGTGCAGCGATGGGAGATGCTTTCATCAGGGCACAGAAGATGATCTCGGAATCTATGGCAACTGGCGCCTGCAATAAGGTCGCATAGGAGGTGTTTAATTAGTGGGCCACAGCCGTCCCTGCAGAGGAGCTTTTTATTACCTCAATATGTCATAGAGAGCAGTAGCTTGCAACCACACAAACACACACACCTGCTCGGAGGCAGGCGCACACACTGTGCTGCCCTGCAAGAGGATGGCAGGGCAGAAAACAAATAAACTGTGTGACAGAAAAAAGAGGATGAGAGAAAACGAATGAGAGACTTTAAAAAAAAAGGAACTAGAGGAAGAGGTTGAAAATAGAAAGACTGAGAGAGGGTCAGCGAAATATCAGCTAAGTGAGAATCACCCCTAAAAACTGGCAAGAGCAGTAAAAGGACGAACACAAAGTAGGAGAGAAATGCGGCCACTGCAGCCTGGCTCCACGCGTCGCTGCCGCCCAGCAGAGCATCCATTCCTCTCATTACCAGCTTGCTGAGATTTTTAGGTGTTTAGCCAGCTGATTGCCGGGTCACTTTGGCCAGCAGAAATGAGTGGCATCTGTTCAGTCCTGACTGTGTGCGCGCCACTAAGCCAGTTGGATGTATCACCAGGGCCATTAACTCATGCCAGCCCTGTGAATGGCTACGCAGCTACACGGTGTGTGCCAGTAGGCCTACATCATTAGGCGAGGCAGAGGAAGACTGTGAGACAGTAACACACACACACACACACACACACACACACACACACACACACACACACACACACACACACACACACACACACACACACACACACACACACACACACACACACACACACAGATAGCTGTTTGCTCATGAGATCTTTTTAGGTGTGTTGAACAAACACACAGTATATGAGAATAGGCAAATACAAAAAGGTAATGAAACAGACACTGAGTGTGTGTACATCAAATTTGTGTGGATCTTGTATTTCACAGTTACAATATGTTATACTCTGCCACTAGGGGTTTCTCAATACAAACAAGGACAAAAGACAACGTTTTGTGGCGTTGAGAAGAAGCGTGGGATCATGGGAGTTGTTGTCCTCGTCACTATTGCTGTCATTGCAGTCGACTTCTCCCCGGTAATGATTCCTTCATTGTTCATCGTTGAGGTTATTTTTCTAGGAGCCACATTTTCCGCAGAGGTATTCTCCTCTCTAAAACAAACACCCCTGAAGATTAAAACTGGTAAAAATATTGAATAAAGTCGTTTTAGATCAAAAATCTTGTTTCTGTATTATTGTCTGGCTGCGATAAAGTTTTCCCAGCATGTTTCTCTGATAGGTCAAGATAAAGAGGTGCAAAGACTAAATTCCCTAATACGGTTAAAATATTTATACTTAAAAACAACAATCATAAAGGTGTATTGTAAACATGAAGCTTTAAACTGGTTAAAATGTCACACTGCATCTGTTCAGTCAAGGGCATACAACGCTGAATGTGACACTTACTTACTATATCACTTGATCACTTGAGTGCATGGTTGAATAACTAATACAAATTAATGTAAAAGTACTTAGTATAGCTCTTTGTTGTCCATGGCCCCCCATGAAGAGGGAGATATTAGGCTTGTTTGAGACGCGTTGCGGCTCGCTTCGAAAGTAGACGAGAATAGCCGATCGCAGCCGGGGGAGGTCTCAAAAAGCTCGCCTGAAGTCGGACAGCTCGGAGTCATGCTCTCTCCTCACCAACACGCTGCTATCAGCTTGAGGTGGCATCCTCGGTGCCCGTCTGAAAATCAACTGAAGTGGAGTCGTGCCAGGGGGTCCTGTAGGAGAAGATTATTATGTATATGTATGAGAGAATCCATGCCTGTCATCTCGTGTGCTCTTCTCTCCCCGTCTCTCATTTCCAAGTTCACTACAAGGTGTGCACAGTTGCCACGTTATTAACCGGAGAGCCCCGTTACCTCTCCCCCGATGACCTTTCCCTGTAACTGCGGCAGTGGGGTGTTAAACTGTGGACTTCATTGTGGGTGGCCCTCTTCGGAGCGCGTGATTGATTACATTTTTATAAGAGCAATGTAGAACCTGAGCCAGTAATTGGCACAGTGCTTTGTGTTTTTTTTGTATTATTTCTACTCCTCAGCGGGTTTGATCTATGTTCCCTCTCACTCACATGGCTGGGTGATTTAAGAAAGCAATTTTAAAGCCGCTGGTGGGGATTTAAAGCGTGTGGCAAACACTGACAAGAAAGGTGTGTTTGCCAGCAGAGGTCAGTGTTGCTCCATTGATGAAGTTAAAGGCCTGTAACCTCTCTCTACCTGTCATCCTTTTGTCAATCCCTGTCTGTTTTATATCTCTACTGACAAATCTGCTTCTTTTTCTCACGCTTTCCATTTATCCGACACTCTGGGAGTACTGGGAACAGTATGTCATAATCCCAGTATAGCACACATAGTTCTCCCCCTTATATAGCCTATACTTGCTCTAAGACGTAATTGCATTTGACTCAACTTAATCTAATGGCTTTACGAACAATGGAACATAAAAGGCCTGCTTTAAATGAGGATATCCAATGAGCAACAGTATGGGGAAATTAATAGACTTGTGTGTGAGAGATGCTAACAGGATATTGACACACATTAAGACATACACATGAGAGAGAAAGAGATTACAATTCCACCATCAAAGCATCCCTCCCATTCTATATTGATTGGAGAATGTGTTGTTGTCAACGTTTAGATTTGATTACCGCTGACACGCAGAGCCGAGGCTGAAACACAAGGCTGGTAATGGCCGCTATGCCTCGTGCATATCAAATATAGCACGAATCCTACCGGAGTAATTAATATCGCACTGTGGTTATGAATTTCCTGGCATAAACGGCCAATCGGATTTGCATGGCTTGCTCGGCGGTAATTAAGATGAAGCATCAGGGAAAATGTTACATGAATGTTTCAGCTAATTCCCCCTCTCTGTGTTTCCTTCTCTCTCTCTCTCTCTCTCTCTCTCTCTCTCTCTCTCTCTCTCTCTCTCTCTCTCTCTCTCTCTCTCTCTCTCTCTCTCTCTCTCTCTCTCTAAGGACTTCTCCTGTAGTCACAGTTTTCTTAAACATTTGCAGAGAAAACGAGGTGTTGACATTTTGCCTTTTCGCCGACATACAGTTCAGAAGAGACACATCGGGGTAATTTCACAGCTCTGCCCGGTTAATGGCAAGGAGCAACACAGGCCATGGCCAGTTATTTCTAGCACTACTTAATTTTCCTCAGAGAAAAAAGGCCTCATGGTTAGGTTGTCACAAAATGCTTTCCACAGCTTTGATTTTCACATGTTTCAGCTCCCTTTAGACGGCTTGGAGTGCTGTGTGTCCCTCTGGGGGGATTTGGTCTTTTTTTTCATTTTTAAACCTCCTCTGTCCCATTTTGCACTGGATTGTATGTCCTGTGTGCTATTGGCCCAAACCTCTTGGGAATTGATGGCGGTTAAAAAATCGGCTCAAAAATCATCTCATCAAAAACCTGTCAGTGTAGTTTGAGATCAGTCGGTGATCATCAGGTGGGGGCAGATATTGACCTTGTGGTAGGTAAGCTACACCGCACATTTCCCGCCCATCATAGGGAGACGTGGTGGTTATTGGGTCATGTTAACGATCGATTTTGTTGCAATCTTCTTGTCAGAAGGTACAGTGATGATCTCAACACGATTATGAGCCCTATGACTCTAAATAACGATCCATTACTTGCATTTCAAATGATACTTTTTGGCACACCTAGACACCCGGGGCAGCATGTCCCAAGTTTGAATCATTTTAAATGCATGTCAATCCCACTTTCTCTTTCTCCACATCTCCTGTCTCTTTCCATTATCACAATCCAATTAAGGCAGACAATGCCCCAAGATAAACATTGTTAAAAGCTGTAAGGAACACAAAAATGATTCCATCTCAATTGCATTGGGATAGATGCAGGAATCGGTCCAAAAAATGTCAAAACCTACACATGTATTCACACACAGTATTAGGCTTTGTTTTTTCTTAATGGGGACAGGAGATGTGAGTGTTGGCAAGAATTTAAGTTCCTTTTGTTACAATTTCATGCAGAAATGGCTGATATCCCAGAGATTTTTATTATTAAGGAAACGTGCATCTGGTTTCTTTTACTACTGCGGGTGTGAAAAAACATGCTTCTATATGTATTTGTAATTTTAGTGAAAACGCCCTTTAAAAGCTGACAAACTGAATAAATACTCACGTTAGGCAGAGCTAAAGAGATCAAGTGCCCCTTATGTCCCCGGCCCACATCATCCCCAGCATAATCCTTTATTAAACCCATATTTAAAAAACACACGTACAATATGATATTCTGGTGTGTGTGTGTGTGAGAGAGAGAGAGAGAGAGAGAGAGAGAGAGAGAGAGAGAGAGAGAGAGAGAGAGAGAGAGAGAGAGAGAGAGAGAGAGAGAGAGAGAGAGAGAACACTCACCATGGGAGTGTGTGTGTGCCCGGAGGTGGAGCGATGCGTCTTTGTCCTTCCTCCTCTCCCCCTGCAGATGATGACTGATTCTGTATGGGGGCTCTTCCCTCACACTGTGTCATTTCCAGGCCAGCGCCCCCCAGGGACCCTCCACGACGTTCCCAACCCAGCGGCCCCTGGAGCCCCCGGGGCCGAGGACACACATAACACATTGGCACTGTCACCGCCACAGCTTATTTTAGAGCGGCCTTCTTGGCTGCCGGGAGAACTTTAACTCTATGTAAATCATATTAATACATTTGCTGGGAGATAAGGGAAAGGGAGGCAGGTGAAGTCACTCTGAGGATTTCACACATGCCAGCGCCAGAAGGTGAGCGGGACGGTGACAGTAAAAGTTTGGACCCGATGAAAGAGGAGGAGGAGGAGGAGGAGGAGGAGGAGGAGGAGGTCTTAGTGGAAGGTACTGAGGATCTGTATTAGTCCTATGGTACGTGATTCATTAGTTACGGAGACTCTTAGGAAGGAGGAGGGAGAGGCATACAGTAACGGTCCCAGTAAGTAGTTGTGTATTGGTGGTTCGAGATACAGAGCAAAAACAGAGGTCAGGATAAAAAACTGTTTTACAGCAACCTGCAGGAGGAATTGTTATGGACGGGTGATTTTAATAGGTACAGAACATGAAATTGAAGCCAAATGTTTGATAACGGAACAGATACAAACACACTGGCTGTAAATCTGTATAAGTAGTGACAAATCCTTACATTTAATATAGCAAAAACGTATTTAAAAACAATAAAAAAAGACCTCACATATAATGAAAATGTGTCTTTAGAATGCACCACTCTCATTCTGTGGTTCTTGCACTGGGGCCATGATAATTAAGGAATCACATCCCGTACATGTGTGCCTGTTCCTGCATTTTCCGGATATCATTTGATATGATTGCACTCAGTCTGTTATGTGAAACCAAGCCGACACTGTGTTTTTATTTGTTCAATTGAGCCCCTGCTGCTGCCTTCTAATGGCTCTTTCCACTGAGCTCATCTTCTCTATTTCATCTAACACCTGCCTCCCTGTCACAGACATGGAGAGAACATGACAGACGGCCAAATCATCTCTCCGCTGAGGGCCAAATGATTGCAGTAATTCCTGATTTCCATGTTCTTTTCCTCTCCCCTTGAATCATTAAGATGTATTAACAAGAGGAAGCCCACACATTTCATGTAGACAAAGCAGCGGTCCTCCAGATAAGAAGCCAGAGAGATGTGGTGATGTTAGATGAAATCCTGCATGTTGAGCACAGCTCAGGCAGGCACACAGAGCCATTGATCGGCGAGCTGGAGATACTAATGCAATCGATGCAACACACTGATGAGGGTGTTTGCAGGAAGTGAAGCCCATCATCTTCCTCTCTCACCTCATCTGACAATCCCAACAGGGAGGGAGGTTTAAGAGACAGGGGAGGAAAATATGAACAGAAGATGGCTGAATGACAGACAGTTCACCTTTATGTACTCTGGATTATATATGATGAACATGCAGACTCTGACAGTGTGTTCAACTTCAGGGTCCAGTTATGCACATTAGGGTAAAGGCGATTATGAATACATGATGTATGGTTAGTGCAAAATTGTTACTTTTGTTAACGGTTTACCGTATGCCTTAAGAATAATAACACATATCTTTTATTGGTAGATTAAGTCATTCTCTGAAAGCTTTCGACAACCTATGCCGATCGTTGACGTTGTATACATCTGTAAACGGATGAAGATAAAGTAACGTTTCTACAATATCATATTGTTCATATGAAATGTGGTTAGGATTAAGGTTATGTTTAGCCAACTAAAATGCTTGGTTATGATAAAGGACATATTGTTCAATGCAAAATAAATAAAAAAGCCAACGGAACTCATTCACCACATTGAGCTTCACACTTCTTAGTAGACCTCTACCACTGCAGACATTTTGACTTGTCAACATATGAAAAGCAGAGGTGTATTTTATAACTTTAAAAATGGCTACATTCCACCTGTGCAGGTACTGTACATGCTGGTGCACTGGAAAAGCCTTTCGGAAAACAATGAATGGTACTCAGCCACTGTTAACGTTTACATTTCATCTGTGACAAAACGTCTGCCATGAAACAACCTGTTTCACTTTGCTTCATTAATGGAACCCTTCCTCCTGATCTGGCACTGGCACAGGAAGTGGCACCTGATCTGCTTTGCACTTCTGTGACAAATTAAAATAAGTATTAAGTCGATTTTCATTTACATTCAAGTTTTCATTTCAATTAAGCTCTACTGGCATGAAAGTCTCAGGTCTCAGTTTCCTGGTAATGTGTTGCTAAAGCATTAAAATACAAAATAATTCATTCTCTGCAATATGTGTCCTGGTCAGAGTGTTTTTATAACTGCAACCTTTCGAATGGAGAGAAAGGGAGAAGGTTTGGTGGACTATGTGGAAGAGACTCAAAATATACTACAGTGCCTGTGTTCATCATTATAAAAGATCAGAAAATAGGCTCTATCATGCTTTAGGAAACGCAGACACAGTTGGTTTTAGTCTTTGCATAATATTTGTCGACAATAAGAAAAATATACAAAATTGCTGCCTCACAGTTTAGGATTTCCATTTATTAAATAAGAAAGAGGAAAATGGATTTTCCATTTTATTTTCAGCCTTAATCTGTCCGTGTCTCGCTTCATTACCTCCATGGATAATACTCACTCATTGTATTGCTGCTCCATTCATAGACACACACACACACACACTCTCTCCTCCTGTGTGTGGCTCTTAATTACAGGCAGCCTTTGGCGGGATGGGAGTGACGGCAGGCAGAGAGAGGCACCCAGAGGGTCACTGTCACACCGCTCGCTCAGTTTACTGACGACCACAGACGAATACTGATCACGTCTTACTCACTGGAAGCTTTACACAAGGGGAGAGAAAGAAAATGTGTTTGCTAATGAAATTAATTAGCCTCTGTCAGCCACATAATGCTGTTTGGGTCAGTTGTATTCACATGACAACTGTTTGGATTAGTTTTTGTGTGGCTGTAAAAACGGAATAATCCTGCCTGATCACACACTGTAAAACTGATTTAGTTTACACCGAGGAGAAGGAGCCATGAAGCTCTTTCTTTAATGCTTCTTGGCTTCTATCACTGAGCATGTTTGTGTCATTTGGATTCATTCGTGTTGTGGTTTACCTTATTTTCCTCGAAACACAGAGGGACGAAGAAGTGCTTTCCTTCCCTGGCAGTAGCAGGAGCCCATGTGTTGATAAGGCCCGGCACACATACATATGTTCGCTGTCCGTCTGGCTCAATATGATACAGGCTGGTAACACGCTTTACTAATCATTCAACAGCACAGGCTCTCCAGGGACTCCAGCCAAACTCCGTATATCAGCTCACACTTCATAACGGAGCCACCATAGAAATATTATATTGTGACAAACTCTGCTGCCTGTCCTCATTTTCTGTTTCTGTTAAGTGTAGTATCAGTCATTTTGAAATATGATTGAACCGAGTGTTTCTTTTGTTGTGTTTTTCAGAATTTAAGAATAAGTGTCTGGTATATAACATATCACAACATATAACTTAATGCCTTTGATAGTCTCCAATAGCTCATGGTTACAGCTTGACATTGTTTGTTTTGTGAAAAAAGTCCAAAAGATATTCAGCTTACCGTTGAATAACAAAAAGCAGATAATACTCACAACTGGGGAGATAGTTTCAAACAGACTTAGCATATTTGCATTACAGGTTATTTGCATTTGAAGATTAATTTCCTGGTAATAGTTTTAATTTATTTTTAACTCTAGAAATATGTATTAGCTTGTATCAAAAATAAATGCATGATACACCATTAATGGGATGACATGGAAACAATTGCAAAAGCACAAAAAATACAAATCCACTAGATAAATAATCACATCATCTCTGAATTTCACATTTGAGTTTGGCTGTATTTAATTTGGTTTATTATAATTTAATATGCCTAATATTTTTTGTCGGATATTGTTTGAATATTCTTCAACCTTTTAATTAAATTATTTTGTAACTTTCTTTGAAACTTATTTGTATAAACTTGTATAAATAGAATGACATTTCACTTAATTATTTCTTTCTTTTTCTGGTTAGGGACTCACAGATCTTCTTACAGGAGTACAGCTATAATTGTTTTCTATTGATTGGTGATCATACGAACGTGTCAGCAGATTTCTCAGCCTATTGATTTCAAATACATTTACCCAAAAGATCAACAAACAACAAGCTGACTATTAAGCTGTTTTTGTCCCCTGGAGTAATGCCTTTTTCCATGACTTCGTTTTTTTCCTTTCTCTTCTTCTAATTTACTAGTGTTTCTTGGTGCCTCATTATTGTGTTATCTCTTATATTAGCTTGTGTGTAATTCTGCTCAAACACACCATCGTGAACATGAGCTGTAATTGACTTCATTAAGACAAATCACACTATGAAGAGAGGATCTGCTCGGACACATAGGAGCATACAAAAACAATTATTCCCTAATCTTAAACCAAATACTTTTGAAAGAATAAACATTGCAGCTATGTTAACATGAGTGCAACTAAAAATCACTTTCCTTTATTTTAATAGTGATACTTTCTTCTCCTAACTCAGCGGGGAAAAGGTAGGGTCTTATTAGTGCAGATTTCTAGTTGATACATAAAACTAGTAGCCACTTTTACTGTAATCCCTCCAGGATGAGAGTATCCTTTATCCCGACAGGAACCATGCCTGTCATACATCACACTTGTCTATTATTGGATGGCAGGATTTTGCCACTACAGGTCAAATTATTTAACATTTTGCAACTTCCATAACATTGGTAAATTGAATTGTTACAAGTGCTGACGTGCAGGAATAAAAGGCTCCAGCACGTCGTATAAAACTTGGTCTGTGTGTAAAGCTCTCGGTCTCTGTGGCGTGAAACTGTAGGGGCAGAGCATTCAATCATCTTCACCCTGTCAGCACAAAGACAAAGGGCTGCCTCCGAGCAAGCAGAGCTGGTCATAGGTGAGTCACACACACACACACACACACACACACACACACACACACACACACACACACACACACACACACACACACACACACACACACACACACACACACACACACACACACACACACACACACAGCGAGCCACCAGAGACAAGGTTGGCTGGAGGAGTGGCTGGCTGGAGTGCCCTTGGCTTGATCTTCAGGCCTGGCCACTGTTAATGGAGACAGTGAATACACACCGCCCTCTTTTTACACATGCACACACACATGTGGTCTCATCATTCTCCACCATCCACTAACCTTTGTTGTCCCTCTGACCCCCCACCTCGGGGCCTCTGCTGTCCTGTCACACTGCGGTGAGGTCACCCCCAGTGTCCTGCTGGGCACTCGGGATGTGGTGATCAGAGTGTGTGTGTTTGTGTGTGTTGAGGGGGAGAAAATAGGACTGGGAGCATGTCAGGTCTCTGTGGAGCTCAACAGTGGCAAACCTGCTGATGTCTTGTCCACTATCTGTCTATTATTCCACTTCTCCTTTCATTCTATCATCTCCACCTCCGCCCAGTCTCCAATGGAGTCCTGCAGAGTTGAGAGGTCTCCTCCTCCGGTCACCCAGCGGCTTGTATGTTTGTTCAGACTGCATTATTCATAAAGCTGCTGGGCAGGTCATGTGATCACCTGCTACCAGCGGCGCCGGATTCATTTCAGAAGTGGGGGGGGCAAAAAGTGCGTGTGTATGTGACATAGCCTACTTGCCAACCCTCACGATTTTCGCGGGAGACTCCCGTTTTCCTCCCGGGGTCATATTTATCCCGCATTTCTCCCGATTTCTGACTAAATCTGATTTGTTTCATTCTAACATAACGCACCAAATGTTACTGTTTCCACTTGGACTTCAATACAGCTACACCAGGGGTACTCAAATACAAATCTTAAAGGTCCAAAATAAATGTTTCAATAAGACAAAGGTCCGTTTATCACGGTCATTCAAACTTTTAAACAATTACAACAAGATTCTTAACACGAGGTTGCAAAAACAAAAAAAATCTGTATGCAGCAGTTTTCATTGTTATTGTGTCTGTGCTTGACCCCTCAGAGTCGCAGTGTAAGAGCTGCACAGTTATGAATAAAGGCAGCTGCACCCTCTTTCATTCAGCATTCCCATTATTGCTTTATAAATGTATTCCCCCTTGTGTGTCCACTGAGGTTCGTCAGGCCCAACACATCTTCAACAAACTCCCCCTTTGCCTCATCATAAAAACTCAAAAACACCAGCAACTGAGCATTGTCAGTGGTGTCAGTGGACTCACCCACAGCTAAGGAAATGCACTGTGCATTTTGTATTCCATCACAAAGCTGATGAATCAAATCACCAGCCAGTATTTATGTTCTTCTGGTTGCTGTGGAATCTGAGAGGGGGATTTGCTTGATTTGACCTGTTATTTCCTCTTTTTGTTTGCCTTCAACATGGTCTCCATCACTTCAGTCATGCATTCTTTTATACTGCAGTTATTATCCAGTGGAAAGTCCTTACCTACTGGCCTAGTTAAATCAAAGTGGTTACTTTTTTTTGGCTGGGCAGTGTAGTTTTACTCACCGTCTTATTTGACTTTTTTAGGACTTAAAACAGTTTTTTGGGGGCAGACCCCCTCAAAGAAAAAAATATATTTACACACGTAAGGTCATCATCTTAATAGTTGTGTATGCTCATCCGTGAGCAGAGCATCAAGTTGACATGTCTATTACAGCTGAATGCGGCGATTACCATTTTGTTCAGCAAAACGCCTCACAAACGTATTAAGATCAACAGCTTTAGTGCGTTTTGATTCAATGCTGAGTACAGCCAAACTGACAGTCTCTTCTCTGTCAGACCGCAAATACCTCATTCCTTCAGTGCTTGGGTCCGAATGCTTCTCGTTTTGCGCCGTCCAGTTCAAAATGAAATCGCCGCCAATCGTATGTCCACGCTCGCGCCAGGACCGGGGGAGGGGTTACATGACGTGCATCCTGTGCTGCATTCACTTGCACTCGGACATTAGAGACTTTCTCTCATAAATGTCCGATGAGCCACAACTTTTCTTTCAAAACAAAGCTGCCAACTGGGGTGGCAGCTGCGGTGGCAAGGCCTATTTTTAGGGTGTCAGTTGCCACCCCAGTAGGTGAAACTAGGCTACTAGCTACAGTACAGATGGAACTAGATGAGCTGTTAACTCTCGCTCTGAATTTATTTATTTTAAATTCTCGCTCTGACTTAGACAGGTTGAAAGAGACACACACATTTTTCCCACCCGCATTCCGCGAAGACCCGCCCTACTGTGCCTCTGATTCGCAGATTGTTTGGGGGAAAAAAACGCTGACTGGATGCTGAATGTGATTGGACCAAAGCGTTGACACACACAGGTGGAACACAGTGGAACAGTCAGACATGCAGAGCGCTGTTTGCAGTGGACAAAGCGGATAATTTTGACTCGTTGCGAATGCGTTGTGGCGATGTCTCACATATAATACAGAGAGATAATACATATGAAAAGTATAATTTGCTCAGAGTCCGGAGACAGTGGTGGTTCGGTCCGGATCCGGACCTGAGTCCGTAGTTTGAGGATGCCTGAGCTACACCATTGTTTGGTTTCCATGGTAACGTGTCTCTTTAGTAGCGCGAGCAAATGAAAGTCTGAGAGGGTCTTCAGGAGGAAGATAGTCAGAGAAAACAGAACAAGAATGGACAACTCAACCCTCTGCTCACTCCTTTCCTGTAAATTAAACTATACAGACCAGCCCACATATGACAGCGCAGTTGCTCATTCCATCTCTTCTTTTTTCCTGCTATACGCTCTTGTTTGACAAGCTGAATGTTGACTGGTGTTTGACTGAAGTAAGCTCTGTGAAAAGTTCCAGTTATTAACTCGGTATTTACAAAGCTGTCATCTCCACATTTGGAGAAAGTTACAAGCCGTTTGACAGCAGCACATCTGCATATTTCACAGAAGGCTCGTTTAGTGGTTTTGCAAATAATTAACCACTCTCTGTTTTTGTACCATTCTGCATTGAAGTACCTTCTCTTTGCCCAAATAAGCTTTTATTGGCCCGTAACAATGTCCCGACAACAAACCTCCATGCAGTCGGAACCAGCCTGTTTCGGTTCAACGATGATGGCGGCGGCGGTTTTGACAGCCTCTGCGGCCGCAGAGCTGCTGCTGGGGTTCATCTGGCTGCGCTGGTTCTATGGTTGAAGGACCAGGCTCTGGAGCTGGTTCTATGGTTGAAGGACCAGGCTCCGGAGTTGTGGATGTCAGGGATGTGACATTCAAGTTGTTGAATTTCAGCTTAGTTTGACTGTATTTTGTTTTCTTATGCGCCGGTTCTTCTGACATGTTTGCAAGTTTATCTATCTAGGTTAACGGCTGACACACACTGAACAACGTAACACATAACGTAAACAACGTAACAAATAAACACATCTAAGCTTTGTTATTGGTTGTAATGTACATGGATACATTTGAATGGTGTGACAATGTCCTATTTGATTGGATTAAAATGTACATATTCTTCCTGTTATGTCTGCCTGCTGTATTTTACCTAATGCAAAGTGACCTGCTCCATCGAAATCAGTCGCATTGATCCGAAGACACATTTTGAGTTGTATACACTGTTGGAAAGAGGAGATTCCTAGCTTTCTAATGATATCAGGATTGTACTATATTAAGCAAAATATGTCACATTATATAATGACTGTCACCGAGTCATCATTTTGAGAAAAAGGCCTTAAAGTTTCCTCTTCTCTGGATCGATCTGATTGATTATTAGCGGAGCAAATGATCAAAGTAGTACGGAGGGAAGATATTTTCGTTTGGATTACTGGTCTGGGGGGAGCTCGCGAGTGTGTGCGTGTATACCACGTGTGTGTGTTTGTGTATTTTTGCGTTTGTTTCCCGGGGAAAACTTTCAGAAGAAACACCGGCTGTTGTTATGCTTGCTGTGACGTCAAATTACTCCGTTCTCCGCTTGTAATTATGCCGTTAAAAGCTTCAAAGCTGTATTTATCATCTGAATTTGCCGAAACAAGTTTAATATTCTGAAAGCCAAGACTTTGTTTATTTGAAATCAGATGAAAACAAACTGTAACGGACCCTGCGGTGTTATCTATGATTGCTATGCCTTACATTCATACTGTCAGCGGAGGGAGGGGGAGCGGCGCTGTGGAAGAGCAGAGTGGCGAGTGAGAGGCCAGCTGTGTTCTTCCCTTTACAAGCTTCAAAAATGCCTGTAGCTAATGAGATTGAATATAACAATCAACAAAAACAAAATATACACAGCTAGATCAGATGGCGTTCTTTTTAGATGCGACTTTAGAGTAGAGGGGAATTATTGAAACGGGATGTGTACAGGGTTCCGCGGCATCCGCTGCTGCGAAAATGTGGGGCAGGGCCGTAAAGTGAGGGGCCAATGGCCCCCTGGCCCCCCCACTTCCGGCGCCCTTGCCTGCTACACACCATCGCAACACACTGGCAGCAGCGAGAGTGACCAACACAGTGTAGTGAGGAGGAGGAGGAGGAGGAGGAGGAGGAGGAGGAGGAGGAGGAGGAGGAGAGGTGAGAACTCCCTGTGGTCACAGACCCTGACATGTGGTCTCTGCTCTCATCCAATCACAAACTGTAGAGCGGACTCTCACTCTCTGTTTCTGTCTGTCTTCGGGGAGATGTTTCGTGTGACAATTTGCAACAAGCTGTAGGAGTTGTTTTTGTAACCACTTCAAGTGTTACAACCAAAGTACTGTCTCACTTCAACCCTAAACCCCTAGATAGATAATGTGGAGCTCAAAACAACATGTATTTGTCCATGAAGTCTTGTGCTCTCTTTTGCGTGGTGATAGGGTCGGTGGGTGAAGTTCGGCAGAACGGAAATAGTTCCTACATGAAACTTCCCTCAACAAGATGTGTTGATTATCAAAGTAACAAAATCAGGTCATGATATCTGGAAATATGAATTTGTTTGAGACAATGCAGACATCTCTACATCTGATACAACAAAACAACTAACAAAAAAACGATCTAGATTAATTAATAGCACTACAGGTAAGAATCACAAAACATATTTGATTTTGAGGCGAACTGTCCCTTTAAGTACCTTGAATTGCAAGTCTTTCTTCAAGGAAATCCTAAATCTTAAAATACTTTGATTACCTTATTTTAAATACATTTCTCCATTGCTGCCTAATTGACTCTTATCTCCAGGAAGATAAAACCCTGTTAATACATCATTATAAACTGTAATATTAGGAGTTGAAATGTTTATTCAGTGAAAGAAATAATCCCAAATATCAATAGTGAAACGTTTCTTTGATTGATTGCAACATTGCTTTGAAAACTGACTCTTAAGCAAGTCTGTATTGAAACATCTAAAGAGACATTTTAAGCCCTCCATCGGTTAATGATACATTTCCAAATTCTCTTTTGTGAACGACACAGCTGATTTATTTAAGTGCAGCCAACATTTTAGCAGCTGCTCTTTTAAGCTGGGACCACAACTGTATTAGAGAGATATGAGTGTCTCTTTCGGAAGTGTCTCCTGAAGGGGTATTTTGGGAGGAAAGATTACAGTGTGCTCAGTAAACCCCGCTCAAGAGCGAGGCAGTGGGCAGCGGACGGATTCATTGACGAGAGTCCTCACTGGGTGTCCTCTCCAATATTTCAGACTTTTTAAGGAGTGTGTTTTCTCACATCTTGGCGTCAGCAGTTTCCTACTTTTCAGTTTTGCAGTGTTTAGTTCCCTAACCTTGGCTTTGGCGCACAGTTTTGTTCTGTTGTTGTTTCTCTGTTTATTCACCCCTGTGTGTTTCCTCTTTTTGAAAACCCCTGACTCTGCTAACCCGGCTAGTGTTCATAAAAGTGTATTGTACCTGGTGTGAAGGCGCAGGAATCTCAAGTGACTTTAGAAATGTGCTATTGTAGTTCCACTCCTGTATGCATAAGGTCCCTCCATATGCACTGACACATGTATGTACAGTCAGCCATGTGTGTGTATGTGTACAAGCTCACCTAGCTCCCCTCCCTCCTTCTATAGAGCAGTGATTCCTGGGCGAAGGAGATCCAGTCCTGAGCCGGGGGACCTGCCCTCTGCTGCCTCCTCCTGTTCCTGCTTTGATTTCCAATATGTCCTCCCATCACCACAGATGGCTGTAGAGGAAACATTTCCTCGGCCGACGGTGCTAGCAAGGCCCTTGGGCCCCCGAGGCTGATAGGGGGCAGAAATTGGAGAATAATGTAATAGAATATTTGATTGGGCTCTGATAGGCACTGGGAAGACTGCCATGGTAATGTGCCTGGGCTTGGCTGGAAGGGTGCGTTTCTCCCTTCCACCCCTTCCTCCCCCTCCTCCTGTTTCTCATCTCTGTCTAGCTGCAGGTTGGGATTTAATAATATTTGCTACTTGGCGCTGCAGCTCAGGGGTTCGGGGGCCGGAAACAGGAGCCCCCGCATCCTGTGGGCTGTCAGAGAGATGCTAGCAATGTGATAAATGGTCCGCCAGGCTGTAGGAGAATCTGAAGATGAGTAAATGGAGGTGTCAGCAAGGGATTAAAGGCTGGGGAGGGGATCATCTACCTGGTTAGGGACACATGCATTTACCTTTGTTGTTGTAATTATATGTGTGTTGGCACAGAAACAGATTCACGTGATTCAGCTGCTTTATTTCCCCTTAAAAGGTGTTAATATGTGAAAATGACTGGCACTGGTGAGTAGTCAAAGTGTTATTCTGCAACAACCATTTCTCCCACTGTGCAGAAGCTTCTGCTGGATGGTATCATAGTTCAGGATAATGTTAGCAGCTCTGTCTGACTCTATTGCATTTGAAGAAGTTATAGCTTGCTCCAGCAACAAGCCAATATTTAATTCGCCAAACACAAGGACAATAAACTGGGTTGAATACATATCTGGATATTCAGACTGAGACATTGATGCTGTCTTATGTTTAAGAATATTCCAGGAATACATCATGGCTTTGAGATTGCATTTCAGCTTAAGCATTTTGCCCCTATGCGCCCCACAAGGACAGTTGGCATTAGTAACTAAGGGGGGATGGGCTTCGGAACACACTTTTCTTGTGAATTGAGTTATAAACTATGAATTGTCTTTTCTCTGCTGTGTTCATCCTCCAGAGTTTAAGCCAAACAAGTCTGAGGACTGAAAGCAAGAAAACAATTGCAACTAGCAGCTCCAGTTTTGAATAAAAGACACAAATGCCTCTTTAAATAACAGCCAGAAAGAAACCCCTCCCCCACCCACCATCATCCGCTCTCCCACTTCCACTGAGGCAGGTGCCCAAAAAGCCATCCATCAGCAGGGACAGGCGCAGCCAATCACGCCTTCTTCAACCAGCCAGACGTTTACCCTCGCTCCCAGGTGGGTGGGCGGTAATTGTCAGGCACAACTCTGCCCACCTGGCAGGCTGCCATGGGACGCAAAGATGCAGGGAGACGTCTGTCAGCAGGGAAGGGTGGGAGCGAATGAGAGATTTCTGTGGAACAAACAGACGGTCAGGACTGGCATGGAGAAGTGTGGCTGAGCAAACCTGATGACTCATCTGAGATACGCAGTACGACACTTCTAATTCCATTGTTAAGTCTTGTCTTGGCTCCTTGCTGAGTTTGGCTCATGGTTCTTCCCCTTGTAAACACCTTTGTGTCTGCCATCCTGAGGCACTACGGTGATTGTCATTATGCTGCCTCAGCAGTGCGGAGCCCCTAAGAGAAGAGCAATCACGCTGGTGGAGGATTTTAAATTTCACACCCGTGCTGTGGGAGGGAATAGGACATGGGGGGCTATGGACAACGTGCTAATTGAGGAGGCGATACAACACTTGTGCGTGTTCCA
This sequence comes from Gymnodraco acuticeps, assembly GCF_902827175.1. Lineage (NCBI taxonomy): Eukaryota > Metazoa > Chordata > Actinopteri > Perciformes > Bathydraconidae > Gymnodraco > Gymnodraco acuticeps. Next base: position 3,861,470 of record NW_022989983.1, on the reverse strand, counting down.
CGGCGAGCATTCATCCAAAGAGCTGATGCAGGGGCTTCAAACCAGGCGGTGAAGTGAGGCGTCGGCTCACTGCGTTCCTGGCCCACAAGGATGCTGAGAGAAGCTTTTCTGAATGAGACCCAAGATATGCTACAAAACCCTTCTTAATTGCACTTGAATGTGGAAAACAGCCAGCTTATTGTTATTTCCTAACCACGTGGGTGTAATACAGCACAGACATCCAAAGGCGCTAATGTTTTCCATTGCACAAGCATTTTTATCTCAGATTTTCCACTCTTTCAAAGTGGTGCAGGCAATGTGAGGAGTGAGATCTGCCTGTGGTTGTGGCATTTGATGGCGGAAGGCCCGATTCAGATGTCCGCCCGGCGATTGGAGCTGTCAGATAGGCCGGTCGGAGGAAATCAGAGCAAAGCTGAAGTGTACTCCTCCAGTCATCCATCACCTTCCCCCAGCCAACGTGCGAGCCAATCCGCCCAGGCCTCAGGCCTCGGGATTCATCAGAGGGGACAAGGCCTGCCATCCAGAAAAATGAGCTCAACCTTCCACACGTCAGGAAACATCGCTGCCCATGACTCGCTGAGCACGAAGATCTACGCTCAAAAAGGGTAAAAGAGATAGAAAACCTGTATCCATACTGCATTTTCCTCTGGTTTGTTGACTTTCTTGCAATTTGACCCCCGCGATCCACTTTCCTAGGCGAGATATTGCAGTATTGCATGTGTGTCTGTGTGTGTGTGTTCATGTTTCTCACCCCCTTACCCCTCACACACACCCTTATCCGTGCTGAGGAGATGAAAGGGAGAGTCATCGGGCTGCAAATGATTAATCTCCCTTTTGGGCCATCCTGGCATCTGGAGCACATCTGCCCCACAGGGACCTGGACGGATATGGTACCCGCTTCAGGGATTAACCTCCCTTCCCACCCCCACTCCCCACCCTCTCTCCTGAGGCTGCAGGTACAGTAAGGGATCCCCCCCCCCCCTCAAACACCCCCCAGTGTATCGCAGTCCGAGCGCACCTCGGAGCACATTAAGCGGGGATGATATTTATGATGTGGAAATGGCCTGCTATTTATTCAGCGTACAGAGGGATGGTCCCTCAGACTTCTCTTTCTCTCTCTCCATCTTTTTCTCTTCTTCACAAATATGTCTCCTCTCAATTATTCTCTCCTCCACTGCATTTAATTCTCCTTTCTCACTTTCTGTCAGGATTTTCCTTTTCCATATTTTGAAATAGTCCCTGTGTATCTAACATTCTCAGATTCATTTTATTATTGATGCACAGGTTGAATCGCAGTCTTAGGGCATGAGGTGTTCCTGTGGGTCAGGGGCTAATGGGATCATTAAAAGTGTGTCAGCTGGCTGAATGGATTGAAGTGAAAATGGAAACACAACTTCTATTTCACATAAAACAAGGGCTAGGAGATTGTTTTAAACTTGTACGTCTGTGTGTATGTGTGTGAACAGCAACATGTGCTTTTAGAGACACCTACTGCACTGGGAACGACCACCGAGGTGGGTTTGAGTAATATGCCGGATATTTCTATTCTGCATCTACTAATTGATAATAATTCATAAACAAAGGTTTTTGCTGGGATTTAGGGAAATGTGTTTACTCTTAACGGTACGTCCACACAGCAGCTTTAAACAAATCTTGAAAATCTTGGAGCTGGGCGTGTCTGAAAGCTTGGGGATTTTTTGCGAGCAACGCGACCAACAACCAATCACATGAATCTCCCGCCCCCGACATACAAAGCAAAAAACCCCGGGGATTTTATGCGAGCAATATATATATATATAAACTCCCCAAACAGGCGAAAACCTACCAGTTTCACCCACTGTCTCTGCCACCTCCCTCCATGCCTGGTTCCTCCGGTTTGTATCCCGGTAAATAGTCTGGTCGTAAAGAACCGGGTGATTTGCTACCGTAATTTCTCGTTTGGAATATGAGGAAATGAACTGCGGTCTGGCTCTCCCAGCTTACACGTGGTTTGATTGGCTAGCGCTTGTACTGTCAGATTTGCATAAACGGGATTTGATTGGCTGACGCTTCCAGCTCAGCTTCAAAAGTTGAACATTGCTCAACTTTTGAATCCTGAAAATCCTGGAAATCTTCGCTTCGCTCCCCCACAATGCAGTTCGGCAAAAAGCGAGGCAAAGTGACGTCATCCCCATTCAAAGTCAATGGGAAGAGAAGCGTTGGAAGCGTTGGAAGATTTGTTTAAAGCTGCTTACGGTATCGGTGTGTCCACACAGCAGCTTTGACCAAATCTTGAAAATCCTGGAGCTGGGCGTGTCTGACAGCTTGGGGATTTCGCGACCAACAACCAATCACATGAATATCACATGAATATCCCGCCCCCGACATACAAAGCAAAAAACCCCGGTTCTTCTACACTATTGTCAAATAGGAAGGGCTATGATGAACATTTATTTTTTTAACATTTTGAACATTTATGAGATTAATGTTTATGGTGCTATTTTATGCTACATTCCATGCTGGCTAATGATACTGTCTATGCTTGCTAGCAACGAAGTAAACTGGATATAAAATCCCCAAACAAGCGAAAACCTACCAGTTTCACCCACTGCCTCTGCCACCTCCCCCCATGCCTGGTTCCTCCGGTTTGTATCCCGGTAAGTAAATAGGGACTGGTCATAAAGAACCGGGTGATTTGCTACCGCAATAACTAACTTCTCCTCCATTTTTGTGGAATATAGAAATGAACTGCGGGTCTCGTTCTCCCAGCTTGCACGCGGTTTGATTGGCTTGCGCTTGAACTGTCAGATTTGCATAAACGGATCTGATTGGCTGTCGCTTCCAGCTCAGCCTCAAAAGTTGAACATTGTTCAACTTTGGAATCCTGAACATCCTGGAAATCCTGGAAATCTTCGCCTCGCCCCCCCACAATGCAATTCGGCCACAAGCGAGGGAAAGTGACGTCATCCCCATTCAAAGTCAATGGGCGGAGACGCGCTGGAAGCGGTGGACAAATCGCCAAAAGCTGCTGTGTGGACGGGCCGTAACGTCCACACAATTAATGAATTCCAAGTGATGTTAATTTAACAGAGAGAGTGTTTAAGTCAATGTACTGCAGGTCAGCTTACAATGCCAAATGTGTCCACAGATAAGCAATATGAAACATTTATTTAGCTGTTTTCTTCAAGGGTTATGATTAACTTTTTCCTGAAGTCTACATTTTATGATGTAATTCCATATGAAAAACACATCCACAACATGGATGGCTATAAATAGATACAAAATGACAAATGTCAATAAATAGAAACATAATGCAAAAATAAAAAGCCCACAGGATACGCAGAACATCAATATCCCCAATACCACATCATGGGATCTGTGACCACTTTGGAGAGTATATTTTTTTAGCCTGACACTCACACACACACACACAGCTAAGAGAAAATAGACAGCCGAGGGGCGGAGTGTGAGAGTATGACAGTGGATCAATAGTTGTGTTTGTGGCGTTGCTCCCACAGGAGAGGAGCAGTATATGAAAAGCTGCTGCTGATGGCTGAAGGTCCTCTCAGAACATTCCCTGTGTGTTTAGCCCAGAGCCAAGGTTAAACCCAGCACAAAGACGCCACAAAACCTCTGCCTGCCTCCCCGGGGCTACACACACTCACACAGGCAAGGGCCCACAGGAGCCCTTTCTTCTTTCTCTGTGTGTGTGTGTGTGTGTGTTTACCTTGTGGCAACTCAATATTGTGACACAGCCACGGGCCTGCACTAAAGCTACTGCCTACGTTTTTGACTTATTTTGAATCGTCATTAGTATTTTTAAACAATAATAAGCTTTAATCATATTCGAGATGGTGATTTTGTGTGAGGTTACTTGCAGTGAAAAACAATGCACAGAAGAATTATACGACAGCTGCATTAAACATGCATCTTTTTGTTTGTGTGAACATACGTCGTTTAGTATTAAGAAAAGCTCTATTAACATTAATATTTTATTATTGTTACATTATAATAGGAATCAAAAAACCTCAAAAAACATTTGTAAATAAGAGCCTTGGTGTTGGGAATCAGGGGGTCACAGGTTCAAACCCCACTGCAGTCAGCATGTCGTTGTGTCCCTGAAACACTTCCCCCCAAATCGCTCCTGTGGGGATTGTCCATAGTATTGAGTATGTAAGTAAGTAAGTAACATGATGTAAACAACTTACTCACCCTGTGTTACCTTGGTTTTTATGAGAATCGTCTTGATTGGTCAGTGTTTCAAATTGTAAAGCGTTAGCAAATATATAGATGTTTGGGAAGCATATGTTTGGAAAATGCAGACTAAGATTATAATCCATGAGTTGTCTGACAATTTGTAAACAGATGTTTTGATTTAATACGGCTCATCATTGTTTTAACAATTCAAGGTAGCGGGGTGAGTAATTGATATATAAACAGTCGTTTTGAGGGTGAAGTATTCCTTTAACACATTTCCATGCAGGGTTAATAATGTTGTAAATAAAGTAATTTCATTGAAGGCAAACTGTAATTGTGAGCCAGAGCAGAGTTAACCTCAGTGATTTATCCAGACTTAATTTCCATCTTCAACACCACTTTATTGCTTTTACTAGGATTAAACAGCCCCTCTGAGAGAGAGGCCATAACACTGCTAAATCATGCATTTAAAAGCAGCACAATGTGCATATGGAAGTATCACATCACCCAGAGTGACTCGAAATGAAACAGGCTGAGACAAATAAATGTAAAACTGCTTTTTTTCTCTGGTTGAAGTTAGATATTTGAGAATGAGGAGTCACTCTCCTGAGGCTCATTTTCATCCCAAAATGGTATCTTATTGGCCAGATTCTCCCCAGGCAAAGGGTTCATGTTGTTGATTATAGAGACAGAGGAAAAATAAGAAACTTGTCATGCTCTCTACAGTAATGATAGGATACTCTGTCAAGCAGCTCTCAAGGTGTCGACATTCCTTCAGTTCAGCCATCCTCGTAGCGTACGCTTCGTAACTAGCTGCGATGTGCCTCGACAGGCCGTCATTGCCACAGAGGACTGATGGAATACTAATTAGCATGCCACCACTTGAATTATTCATGCATCTTAATTAGGGGAGAGATTTCCCATTAGGCCTTTAGATGTGGCTTAAGAGTCTGGCTCCTATTTTGTGCGTCAGAGTCAGTGTGTGTGTGTGTATAGAAGATCGCACACACAAACACAAGGTGCTGGGTGAAGTGTATGCATGCAGCTTCCCACTCAAATATACAGGTTTGACACAATATACACAATATGCCGAATCACCTGAACTTTCTCCACTTTAAAGAACATGAATAATAAATAACATCTGCTTCTCTGCAAGGCTGCGCAAAACACAGACACGTCCTGCTGCCCTGCTGCAAGGTTCACCAATTAACTAATGTGTTACAGCTAAGACAGCACTCGGTGGCCACCAGTGCATAATATTCCTCTCCATCCCCGTGCTTTTTCCTTTTATGCTGAGCTACAGAGTGCTGGCTGTCTCGAGCCAAAGCCACATCCATCTGCTGCAGTTTAGCAGGGAAATTAGGCACTTAATGTAGCATATTTGTTTAAGTAATTGGAAAGTAATTAATAACCTGAAAATATAATAATGTGCTCAGCAGCGGCTCTTCTTCTGCGAGCCATACAGGGGAGATGTACTGCCAAGTGTGTGTGTGTGTGTGTGTGTTGTCAGCATTACAGTGCAGTGAGATACATAGGAAGGAGAGTATAAAGGGGAGAGGGGGACAAATACAATGTTAATTCATAAGTGAGATATAGCGAGGTGCTGTACATGACATTACTCGACAGGGTGCTCATTGGCCGACCGTTTTCTGAAGACACTGCGGCACAGACTCCCATAGTCACACAGCGAGGACGGCGGCGAAATAGGAGCCCAAGGATTAGGCGGATGTTAAAGCCGGCCTCTAATTACGCTGCTCGGAGATTGTTTTTTATAAATATTTGATGAAATGTCATCTATGGCTCTGAGGTGCTGGAAGGGTTATTGGGTGTGAAGAGGGCTGGTGTACTCTCAGTTTTCACACACACACACACACACACACACACACACACACACACACACACACACACACACACACACACACACACACACACACACACACACACACACACACACACACACACACACACACACACACACACACACACACACACACACACACACACACACACACACACACACACACACACACACACACACACACACACACACATTTTCACATTCTTACAGTAAATTCAGACATTTCCATATATTTTACTCAGTATTTCCCAAAGAATTACTTGAGTAGGTGATCAGTTATTGAGAAGTATTATATAGGGGAACTATTTAACCAGTAGAGTCGACAGACAGCAGCAACACCTGCAATGTTTCCCGACAGGAAGTCCATAAAGAACATTCTGTCTCATTACAAATGAACAAATCAGTGTTATGTTGAGGCACAAAGCTTTAGAAACACACTGGTTTAATGGTTGCCAATGTTCTCATCTGATTGGATGCGAACAAATATAGGGTGCATTCCACCAAGTTTCATTAAAATGCTGCCAGAAGTTTCTCTGTAATCCTACTGACAGACATACAAACAAACAAACACACCGAACCAACAACATAACCTTCTTGGGAGAAGTATTAAATAATGAAAAACTAACATGCGTAACTGCAAGAGCTGTAGCCGAGCAGGTGGCATATTATAGGCTTGATTGTCACATCAGATGGGACAATAATCTACTTATATAACAGGTGTGCTCAATATAGCTTTTTTTTTGTTTTACAGCAGGTGTTTTAGCTCTGTAGTTTTCATGAGCCCCATTACTTGTTTTTTACTACTCACCTCCTGGGACTCAAATGTACAATTAAAGATCTGCGTACAACCTGTTCTTTAGATCACTTGATCTATCTAAACACTACGTCCTTCTGAAAGATGCTCATCTCCTTTCTCCCTGTCACACACACACACACACACACACACACACACACACACACACACACACACACACACACACACACACACACACACACACACACACACACACACACACACACACACACACACACACACACACACACACACACACACACACACACACACACACACACACACACACACACACACACACACACACACACACACACACACACACCTCAATTGACGCCTGAGCAGCTGCTGCAGAGGAAACTTCAGGACTGTTGTCACATGATCAGACTCCACCCATGGAGTTTGTCTGGTGTCCTTGAAAGTGTGCGTCAAGGGCGATGGATCCAGGTGGAGGAAGACAGGAGGGATCTCTCAGCTCGCTGCTGCTTTGTTGCTCCACCAAGACCGCAAATTGACAGCTGTTTCACTGCTTGACGGAGTTGTTTTTAAATTCCTATTTTCCTACTCTGTTGAACAACAGGGAAACGGATCATGAAGAACAGTTGGTTAGACCTGGCAGGTAAATGTCCTTTTGTATCCAGATATCCATGTTAACATTTTCCTTGGTTTGAATGTCAAAGGAAATCTTTTCACTTACACCGGCTTGTATGCTACTGTATGTATCCTAATACTCAATAAACTCAAAGTCTTCTATGATAAAGTGTTAGCTTTCAAACGACATACAGTATTAGTTTCCAGCTAATATTTTGTTAGTATTATTTCTTGGCAGCATAAATACTAAGAAAAGCAAATAACAACATAATTTGTAGTCCCTTCCAACCCAGTCTCATGGCATTTCGTGTTCACCAACACGATTTTTAATCTATTGATTCGTATTCACCAACACGATTTCCCCCTTTTTTTCGTGTTGCACAGCACGATTTTAAAAGCAATGTATTTCTACTGGTAATGTGTTTCGTGCCTGCAGCACGTCTTTTTCTCCGGTCGGGTCGTGGAAGACCGGAAGCTGTGTGGTTCATAAAAACATGTTCTTACTCAATATCAAGCCACAATTATTGCTTTTATTTTAAATCGTATAATTTCGGACTTTTGTTGCCGTCTGTGAGGAAAATAAATGGGGCTCAGAGCCTCACCCCCTAATCCCACCAGACCCGCTGCGCCGCGGCTCGAAGCGTCACAGAAGCGTCACAGAAGCTCCTCCCCGCAAGGAATTTCTAAAATATAGGATGAATCCTATTTTTGACGCGGCGCAGCGCGGCGCAGGCAGGAAGTGGAACGTTAATCCAACAACTGCGAGGCTGCACACACGACGCTCCGCTTCCGCAACGTTTTGAAACGCACCTGGTGGGTTATGACGCAGGAGGAGGTCGCAGCGCGGCGCAGCCGCAGCGCAGACGCTTCAGGTGGGATCAGGGGGTCAGAATACTGAAATTTGTATTTTTCAATATTCTTTTCCTTCTAATTTGTTATTCTTTTCAAAATAACACACTGTTATTTACTCACCAATAACACACAATTATCCTTGCTTTTATTTATTGGTTTAATTCCATAATCTCGGGCTTTTTTGGCGTCTGTCATAAATAAATTATAAATATCATTTTAGAGCCCACATTTGAAATCATTAGGCGAGGCTGTAATTTCGCCAGCTGTTACTCTCATGAGGAGGCAGAAAATAATAGTTTTTAACATGCCAAAAAGATGCTGTGTCGTTTATTGCACCTCAAACATTAAAACAAATCCAGAGTTACGTGTTTCTGTACTTCCTCTAAGAAGAAAGGACAGTAACAGAAGATCTTACCCCCTAATCCCACCAGGAGCGTCTGCGCTGCGCTGCGGCTGCGGCGTTTTTAGCGATCGCGGACACGTCTAGTCAATGGGTGCTATTCCACCAGACCCGCTGCGCCGCGGCTCGAAGCGTCCCAGAAGCTCCTCGCCGCAAGGAATTTCTAAAATATAGGATGAATCCTATTTTTGACGCGGCGCAGTGCAGCGCAGGCAGGAAGTGGAACGTTCATCCAACAAATGCGAGGCTGCACACACGACGCTCCGCTTCCGCAACGTTTTGAAACGCGCCTGGTGGGTTATTATGACGCAGGAGGAGGTCGCAGCGCGGCGCAGACGCTTCCGGTGGGATCAGAGGGGCTTCAGGCTTGATCGCCGTTCAAATGACAGCGTTGGTTTCCCCAAAACTGGGCGGGGCTATAAAGTGACGTAGATTTTACTCATCTATTATTCAAAACCATTCTATTTATTCTAACGTAAATTACATGCCAGTGTTTTATGTTTTTATTTTAAATCAATTCCCAGTAGAGACGTGCCATAGAGAACATGTTGCGAAACACAATAGCCAGCATGTGTAGTTCTGGGGGGGGGGGGGGGGCGTTTGAGTCCAGGGTTGCGTTCCGATAATCCAAAAATCAGCTCCTAAATTCTAACCCTATCTCCTATTCCTTGACCTCTGAGTGAAACGTCACGGGGTTAAGGGATAGTGGATAGGAGAATTCAAAAGGACTTAGGAGAAGAGACTGCGGTACTTTAGAGAATCCGAATGCAATTTCACTATCCGACGTGTTTATGATGCGCCAGCGGACGTCATTGTGTGCGTCTGCTGCTGTGGGGAAACTATGGAAACTAGTTTTCTATACAGGTCCAGTGGTTCCTAAGCTAAAGGAGGTTATAAAGGAAGTTTGAAACCTCCTTTCCTTTCATTTGGAGAATTGGAACGGCATTTAACATGGCTGCCACTGACGTACTTCCGGGTCATTTCACTTGGTTAGGAAGATTCCTAAACTAAATGGACTATTGGAACGCAACCCAGTTTTATATACAGCGGACTACAACATGGATGTTCAATAAGAACCACGGACTACTGTAAACTCATCTAGAGACTCTGCACCGTGCTCTGATGCTGTTGCTTTATGCTTTATGAACGGGGACAACAGAGAAACATATTCTTCATGACCAAAGTTGGAATTGAAATAAAAAAGGAAAGTGAAACTTATGCTCGTCACTCTCTCCCTCCGGTCCACATTAATACAAATGATCCCAATACGTATGATTGTATGAACTATGAAAATATCTTAAAATCAATACAAATGTATTTATTATAAACGTTAGTCCTTAACATCTATCACTGTGTATATCACCATTCAAACATCTTTTAAAAGTTGAACAAACCCCACACAGCTCAGTAAAGACTGTGAAATGTTGACTTTATTTGATCATTTCAGTAAAAACTAACGTTCATATTTCTCTTTTTGATTATAATACTGATGAACGTTCAGAAAAAAGCACTTTGGCAACTTACCACATACGTTTTAAAATGCTTAATAAGCACAATAACTTTCATGATATCATTTCTCGGTCATAATCGGTTGTTTCCGTGAACGGCCGACTGTTGAGTGACGGCAAATGCTGCGGCTGCAATGCATTGTGGGGCAGCATTTTCTCCTCTTCTTTCGGTTAGGGAGGTCCAGTGGTTCCTAAGCTAAAGGAGGTTATAAAGGAAGTTTGAAACCTCCTTTCCTTTCATTTGGAGAATTGGAACGGCACTTATCATGGCTGCCACTGAGGGACGTCCGGGTCATTTCACTTGGTTAGGAAGGTTCCTAAGCCAAATGGACTATTGGAACGCAACCCAGTTTTGAATAGTCTGCCGTGGTTTCGTTCCATTTCAAAGAGCTTGACGCTCGGCGTAACCTTGGTGCACTCACTGCCACTCCAACATCCAATCCCAGAGCTTGAAGATTAATCACGGGGTTTGTCAACGGGACTGTAGTCCCAAACGATAGCTGGGGATTATGGGTAGTGTAGTGTCTTCGGCCATCCTAAACTGAAATGTTTTTCGGATATCATATCGCATTAACAACACCACATCTGGCGTCACAGAGATCTTCTGTTACTGTCCTTTCTTCTTAGAGGAAGTACAGAAACACGTAACTGGATTTGTTTTAATGTTTGAGGTGCAATAAACAACACAGCAGCTTTTTGGCATGTTAAAAACTATTATTTTCTGCCTCGCTCATGAGAGTAACAGCTGGCAAAATTACAGTCTCGCCTACTGATTTCAAATGTGTGCTCTAAAATGATATTTATAAATGACTATTATCATTATTATAAGCAAGACAATAAATGGCAAAGATATGTAGAAAATAAACGTATTTAAGATACGTATTTAAGATACGTTCATAAGAAACGTAACGTGGGAGAAAATATGTTCTAGAAGATATGTAGAAAATAAACGTATTTGAGATACGTTCATAACGAACGTAACGTGGGAGAAAATAAGTTTCTTGCTAAACGTAATTGAGAATGCAGTTTAGTTCTGTGGGAACGTAATTTTTAGGAGACAGGGTTGTATCAGCAGACCAGATATACCAACCCAGTCTCATGGCATTTCGTGTTCACCAACACGATTTTTAATCTATTGATTTTCCCCTTTTTTTCGTGTTGCACAGCACGATTTTAAAAGCAATGTATTTCTACTGGTAATGTGTTTTTCTCCGGTCGGGTCGTGGAAGACCGGAAGCTGTGTGGTTCATAAAAACATGTTCTTACTCAATATCAAGCCACAATTATTGCTTTTATTTTAAATCGTATAATTTTGGACTTTTGTTGGACCGTCTGTGTGGAAAATAAATGGGGCTCAGAGCCTCAGAATACTGAAATCTGTATTTTTTCAATCTTTTTTTCCTTCTAATTTGTTATTCTTTTCAAAATAACACACTGTTATTTACTCACCAATAACACACAATTATCCTTGCTTTTATTTATTGGTTTAATTCCATAATCTCGGGCTTTTTTGGCGTCCGTCAGGAACTGAATTTCAAAATAAAAATAACCGAAAACAGACATAGGCCTGTAAGGGACATTTCGAGCATCATTGCGATTGTCAACATTTCTGAGTTTAGGATGGCCGAAGACACTACACTACCCATAATCCCCAGCTATCGTTTAGGACTACAGTCCCCGTGATTAATCTTCAAACTCTGGGATTGGATGTTGGAGTGGCAGTGTGCCAAGGTTACAACGAGCGTCAAACAGCTGTTTGAAATGGAACGAAACCACGCCAGACTATCCAAAACTGGAACCGAACGCCCCCCCAGAACTACACATGCTGGCTATTGTGTTTCGCAAAATGTTCTATGGGACATCTCTACTGAACGTTTTCGTTTTTCCCACAATTAGAAGTTGCAAGTATTAAACACATTGGTGTTATCAAATGTAAAACATATAATTAATAAATGGGTGAAAATTGCTTGTGTCCATAATGCGCAGCATTAATATATACCCACTCTGCTCATTGTTGCTTTGTAATTCTACTCCACTACAATTCAGAGGTTAACCTGGTATTTTTACTCCACTACACTTATTTGAGTTACTTTTCAGATTCTGATTAATGATGTGAAATATAAACAACCCTTAAATCAGACTTTAGTTACACCTGAGTAAAATTCAGGTAAGGTGATTATCAAGTGCCAACAATCAGGAGAGATATTTGATAGTTGGTGCTTGAGAAGACTAAACATTTATCTTTAATTGACATGAATGGAAACGAGTAATAAAGTATATTCATTACTCGTTATTCTCTACTAATAGTTAATTAAAGACTGTATATTATGGCTATTTTGCACATGTATCCCTTTCAAGATTTCAAGATTTTCAAAGGTTTATTGACATAATCATATACACAACTACGGTGTATGCAATGAATGAAAATCTTAGGTCACAGGTTCCTCAACAGTGCATTACAAGACATCTATCAATATGTGTGTACCTCCACCATTAAACTGTCATATTCTGCACATTTCTTATACTATCTACATACATAAGAGTATAATTCATATGTATAATATCAGTTAAAATAAGTGCTTCAACATAGTTAACATTGCAGGAAAACAATTATGTTAAGTACTTTGTCAGGCTTAATATTTATCTGTAGATAGATACCCCCAAAGTGTTTTTCTTATTTAAAAGAAGACCTTAATCTAAAGTATTATTTAATGTTTAAATAAAGGTTAATTCGTTTTTCTCTTTTGCTCCTCCTCCTATTAATATCTTTGTACATCCTGAACTGTTTTATTGTAGAGATCACTTATAGTATCTTCTTGATTTTTTATATTCTATATTTCTATCACATACCTTCTACTTTCCCCCCATGAAAGTATGTACTCTTAATACATCAAAACAATAATTCAATAACCTGCTTTAACCACTAGGCGGTGCACACAAGGTACACACAGCCATAATAACTTTGTATTATTAGTGTAGGACACTTATGAATGTACAACATCTGAAGATGTGTAGTTTTATTCATGCTTTCACATCATTTTACAGCATATTGCTATACTATTTCAGACTCAGTATTTACATTCTTATATTCAAAGAAAATCAGTAATATCTTTAAAAACTACAAGTCCTTTTATATCAGCTGTGCACCGTTATGGTGTAAATATAACCTATCTATGAATTAGATCAAATGTAAAAGTCAGCCGAATTAGTGTTGATACTGCAAGGAGACGTATTGTGTGAAGAGAAATTGAAGATGTTGTTTAATTGTTGATATATTTATGATCCACGTCAAGTATTCAGTTTCGGCGGCATTTCTTCCAGTTTTTCCAAAGGTCTTCTCATCAGGGCTCTATAAATAAAGAACTACGGCAGATCTATAATATTTAATGCAGCCGAACCGTGTATTACAATGCCGTTATGTGATGACTTTCAAAGAGAAAAGCAAGAACACTCTGAATTAAGTATTATTTTAAAATGTTTTCCGGATTTCATATCATATAAACACCAAATCCCAGCATGCATTGCGGCTAAAACATCCAATAAGCGAGCTTAAACCATAGCTGAGGATCTTGGGTAATCGCTCGAAATGCCTACGTCTGTTTCTGGTTATTTTTATTTTGAAATTCAGTTCCTGACGGACGCCAAAAAAGCCCGAGATTATGGAATTAAACCAATAAATAAAAGCAAGGATAATTGTGTGTTATTGGTAAGTAAATAACAGTGTGTTATTTTGAAAAGAATAACAAATTAGAAGGAAAAAAAGATTTAAAAATACAGATTTCAGTATCTTGAGGCTCTGAGCCCCATTTATTTTCCTCACAGACGGAAACAAAAGTCCAAAATTATACGATTTAAAATAAAAGCAATAATTGTGGCTTGATATTGAGTAAGAACATGTTTTTATGAACCACACAGCTTCCGGTCTTCCACGACCGGACCGGAGAAAAATAAGTGCTGCAGGCACGAAACACATTACCAGTAGAAATACATTGCTTTTAAAATCGTGCTGTGCAACACGAAAAAAAGGGGGAAATCGTGTTGGTGAACACGAATCAATAGATTAAAAATCGTGTTGGTGAACACGAAATGCCATGAGACTGGGTTGGATATACGTATACTTTATCATGAAGTCGAACACTGAGGCTGCAGATCCTCCATCCGATTTCCGCAAGAACATGCAAGTCTCCAGATAGGGATCGAGGTTGAACAGAGGCATGTGTGTGAATGGGGAGAGATGAGTTTCTGCTTTTCCCGACCTTGCTGGCAGGTTGTTTGGCTTGATTTGCTTCCACACACGCAAACACACTCAAGCACACAGTCCACAGATACAAAATATATTTTGATGTTGCTTTGCCAAATAACCTTGTCGGCTTACCAGAGCTCATTACAGAGCAAAGCAGCAGTGGAATCAGTGGCAATGAAAAGCAGATATGACCCGTCAGATTGTTGGAGCCAACATGAAAGTGGTCAGTGATCAGGAAGAGAGAGAGAGGACAGGGTGGCACTGTAAGAAGGAGCAAACGGAGCCGTCTACAAACTTGAATGTGAACTGTTCTGGTTTGCATAATTTAAGGTTAATGAGGAAACACCGGCAGATAAAATCTCCCTCGCTTTATGCCAGCTGGATAAGCTCTACCGGGCGCTTTTCATTAAAAAGGCATCAGAAGCAGTGCTTTAATGACCTGTGAATTCATCAAAGATTCAACTCATTTCACATTACATCAAGTACATGCAGGCGTGAGTGTATTTCCTTATCAAAGAGATGCTGGGTCTTATTCAGTTCTGGTATATCAGTAAAGCAAACATGATGTAACATCTCCACCCCTTTCACCAATTGTATCCTACTTTTGCCATCCAATAATGCTCATATTGTAAGATTAGTATAACAGATAGGTTTGTGTTCATGGCATTATATTCACATAGATGCTCTTAATTGCGTTTTAAATAAATATTAAGGGTTAAGTAGTCATTATTATAGCTTAAAGATGTAATCTTCTGTCACTAGGTGTCTCTTATAATAACAAAGGACAGAGTTTGGTTATGTGCAGTGTGTGATCTTAACAGTGTTTGCATATCATTTGTGAGGGGATTTTATGGAATGGAGTGGTTGAAGATATCAAAACTAAGTAGAAATATCAGACGGTTTAAAAGCAACAGAAATTAGGGAACATCAAGCACATAGTGTGATGTATATATGTTTTTATTCTTAATTTGGCAATGTTGGTAATTATGCAGGATAATGATGAATATAGTGGTTTAATTGTGAGGTTCATGTGACATCTTGAGAATGTATTAGTTTAGAATAGGGTTAGGACCGATAGGCATGTTGCATCTTTCTACTCCATTTTGGACATTAAATATGACTTGTTCTTATGGAAAGCGTGTTGTATGTGTTTTCTTTAGTTTTTGATATATTATCACTAATACGGAATCTATTGATTGGTTAAAAGTGAAGAGTCAGCAGTGAATGACTGTATAAGACACTCAATAAAAAAAAGGATATTAAAACTTGTCCTTGAGCATAAAGTCAGAAATCAGCACAAAAACATTAGGTTAATTGGTCCAGTAGTATATCTAACACACACACACACGCACACACGCACACGCACACGCACACGCACACAGTTACTGTTAATTGACCAAAAACAACCAAAAAGTTGCATATGTGCATACATGTTGTGTGAAAGATATGCAAAACACTGAGTCTACAGTAAATGAGTGTTTCAGAGGCCGCCTTTGGCCCTCTCTCTCCTAATTGGACAGAGGGACACACTGTCTCCTCTGCAATGGCCACGTCTCCTCTGTGCCTAATCACAGCTCCATTTGCATTGAGAGCCCCGAGAATCAGTCTCAATAACGCCGCGTTGCTTTGAAAGATGAGTTTTTAATCTGGGCGAGGAGATGAGTTTCCGACCCGCACCTGTTTGTTTCCATCGTTTATTTTTCCTGTCGCACAAAAGTGAGCTGCGGGTAAATTCACCGAGGCAGAATAGCTGCTCGGCTCCCTAAGTACTGTCATTGTGCATTCATTAATATCCCCATATCTGACATGGCGGGGGAAATGGTTCTTGGCAAAAAAGGGTACTTGTCGTGGTGGGTGAGACTCCCTAACAGGCAATCAGATGGGCTGACAGCGAGTGTCAGAGTGTGTGTGTATGTGTGTGTGTATGTCTGTGTGTTTGTAGGCAAAGGAGAAAGCGGCGGTCTTTGGGAGAGGTGTGGGTATTTATTCTTCTCCCATTGCCCTCTATTGACCCATGTAATGGAGAATTTTACAAGGGGAAGTGTTTGAAATATCCTTCGGATGTTGGTAATGTGTTCATCTATGGGAGCGTGGCCTGCTTTCATTCCTATACTGCCTCCCTCTTTCTCTCACCATACATGTGCCGTATAACACATTACAGCAGTATGTTACATGGTTAAAGACCCTTCGTTTTTTTGTTTGATTTGAGATTTGAATTGCACTGTACTGTAATTCTAATGGTGTCCCAAGTGTCTGAGTAAGTTTGCGCTATGTCTGACTTTGAAACCATTACTGGTAATACGTAGCTGGTTGTATATAACACTCCATAACATTACAGTTGTTATGAATAGATACAATAATAATAGTTCATCTATCTATTAGGGCAATGGAGAGCATGTGGAATACATACATGCATGTTTCTTATGAAATCTAAATGACACAGCAGAAATGTACATTAATGTGATTTTCACAGCCTCTGCATTATTCAACATTACAAAAGAATGCACCGATGGAATAAATACAGATATGTTAGCATCCCATGGAGTTGCTATGATGAAATCCTTAATTTTCATCTCACCAATGAACACAGCTAGGGCAATGCAGAATTTCTACATTTCACATGGTAAGGATTTTCTGGTCTGAAAGTCCTGTAACTGATGAGCCAAGGCTATGCGCCTAATAAGTCAAACCAAATAAACACTGTTGACCAGCTTCCAATAACATGCCCATCAATAAGGCATTTAATCCCCACCATGGCCTCTCAGCAGCCAACACAAGGAGTGCTCTACAGTTGATGGAAGCTCCCACTAATAAACGTGCGCTACTGTGTAAACAAAAAACTACAGTAGGCCTATGTAAACAAAGGAAAGACAAGTTAACAATTAGTCATCACTGTCTCAACGTATTCATAGCTCATGCCTATTCTAATGCGTTCATCTGGCATGAGTTTACCTTGGATAAGCAATTCACTTGAGTACTAACAAACCTTCAAGCATATTTCCCTACACAAACAGCTCATCACATCTCTGTACAGAGAATAAACAGAACACACACACACACACACACACACACACACACACACACACACACACACACACACACACACACACACACACACACACACACACACACACACACACACACACACACACACACACACACACACACACACACACACACACACACACACACACACAGAGATTTCAGGTTTATGTGGATTTTGACACACATACTCAGTACACAAGTAAAACACAAACACACCTACTCTGATTACCCACAGCTCCCGCATCTAAGAACATCCTCGACAAGGCAGATCTCAGCGCGCATGCTAAACTTCATCATCTTGTTTACTGTGTCTGTTTATAGCCGGGTGCGTGAGGGCGCTTCAGAGCCTTCATCTCGCCATTACCGCTCCGCTTTATATTGTTGCCAAAACCACAGGTGACAGTCCACTTTTCCCGGGCGCTCGAAATAAACCGGCCTCTCAGCGCACGCGGCGGGCTGAGGCGTTTGATGGCGATAACACCTGACACACACAGGTTTCATGAATTCAGCTCGAGTATGAGACGGCAGAGGGAGAGAAGAAGGCAGTGAGAAGCTAACGTTATCGCTATTAAGTGTCAAAGTCACCTTCACCCCGAGGCACAGCCCTCGCTGAGCACACAAAACAGACATACACACACATTCCTATATGCAAGCATGAATCAGGAAGTTGATGGATTAAGACTAAGTTGTGATGGAGTGAGCTGTGTGTTATTTAAAACAAAAAATATGAAGTGTGTTCGACATGAAACTCATCAAAACCATCTTGCCAATCAACAAAAGCATCTCCTTGAATTTCTGCGCCATACGGTCATCATCTAAGCATTGCGTCCCAACTTTATTTTTGCTCAGTAGACGGCATTAAAGTGTGGCATTGTGGGACAATGGAGTGTGTGAGCGTGTCAGCTGAACACCTGCCGAGCGCTCCTCCAGGATAACCCTGGAGTCTAATTATCAAGCAATTTGAAACGGCATTCTGTTGCCTCCGCCACTGTTTTAATTAGGGGGCGTCGGCTTTCAGAGGTCACACCAAATGAGCTTTTAACTACTGCTATTCCAGAAGAAGATTTTTCTCCTCTCATGATGCTATTTTCTAGATGATAGGATCATGGGCAGCCGGCCAAAAACAACAACGTAATAGTAGGAAAATCAGGCAAATGGAGAACTATAGGCTATAAAGGTGCAGCTCGCATTTACCTTCCTCTGAACTTACTCAAATGACAATGGGAAGTCGGTGAGGAAGAAAGGAAGAAAGAAAGCAATGAAGGAATCAGGAAGAATCGAGGAAATATTTTTGGTAAAGAAGGAAGAATGTACAAGCGACAAAAAAATAAGCAAAGAAGGAAGGTAGCATGTAGAGTGGAAGGATTTGACAGTGATGGAAATGAGAGAAAGGAAGTATAATTGTAGGTTAAAGGAAGAACTAGCTGAATTACAAAAGGATGAACGAATAAATAGATGTCAATGACGGGCGGAAAGGGCAGAGGCATGGCAGGAAGGAAGGGACTAATGGCAAAGAAACGTGATGAAGGGATGGGATGTTGCATGTATTCAGATTTTATTTGTCTACCCTCCCTCCCAAATGTAAAGCGTCTTTGGGTTCAAGAAAAGCGCTATAGAAATTAAATGTATTATTATTATTAGATTTGAAGTCTCTTTTTATGTTACTAAGGGAATATGCAAGCAGTTAGAAAGACAGGTAGGAACATTACAATTAAAAACTCTGGATGACACTCCAGGAGAATTCAGCGGTCATTAGGATACATCCTCTGGGGACCATGAACAGCTGTACACAGCCTTATGGCAACCAATTCAGAGGTTGTTTAGTCTGGACCAAAGTTAAGGACAGATTGACGACAACAACATCCGAACACCCACGACCGCCGCATGGCTAAAACAGTAATGGATGTCTGAACGATTTGCAGACAAATGACAGGAAAGGAGGTGGAAGAAAGGATGCAAGAGGTGAGGAAGGGTGGAGAGGAAGTTTGATGTAGAGATGGGATCAGTTGAAAGGATGAGGTTAGGGAAAAGATAATCAAAGTTAGAAAAAAGAGGAAGGACGACAACATAGATGAATTTGAGTATGATGCACTGCTCCTGACTCAGGTGTTGGCGACAATATGTCGACAATGTATTGGATTCCATTACTTTAATAAATAAAAAATCAGAGCATTTATATTCCACACAATGAGACGTTCAGTTTATTATCAACTCTGGTATCAGATGGCACTGAGTATTGGCCAATACCCGATTGCAATCAGGACTGAAAAGTAGGATTGGTGCATACCTTAAGAGGACGGATGGAAATAAATAATGGGGAAAAAGGTTGGGAATTAAAGAAAAGCAATGTTAGACACAAAGAAAGGAAATAAGAGGAACAGTTATATGCTAGAGGTATGGATGCGTTCATTGAGGGCAAAAGAGGGGAACTTGAAGGCTTGATTGATGGAAGGAAAGCAAAGCGTGATGGGAAGGGTTGCTAATGAAGCTTTACTTGAAACAACCAAAAAGTTATTCTAGACCAACCTTGTGCATTTAACATTTGCACTTGAAACTGCAGAAAAGACCCTCGTTGTAAAATTGTAAAGATTGTGAGATAAGTTCCGAGACGGTTCCACAAACAAGACATTGTCACGGAAAAAGGAAAAGATTCAGAAGGTATGTTGCTTATTGCTACTTTTAAAATTGGTCTCCTCTTCGTTCAATTTCTCCAGACAGCCAAGGTAATTTAAATCGATTCCAAGTCCTTCAATTACAGACACACTGACAACATTTGGAGAGAGGGAAATGGATTTTTCTGCTCATCTGCGAGCCAAGGCCAAATCTGAGGACCTGGACGGCAGCCGTCAGCCTCTACTCCTCCTTCACTCTTGACATTTTTACTCTCTCCCACACTGTGTTTCCTCTTCACCCATAAAACCTGCCATTTTTTATGATTTCAGACTGGTGGTAAGACAATAACGACGGTTGGGATATGAGGCGCCTGTGACCAAGAAGAAGAAAACAAATAACGAGCGATGTTTCCGTGTTTGGATAGTCCCGTGGGAAGGAAGATGTTTGCTGGCTTTATACGAAGCTCTCAAAAAACGTACGCGTTTACACGTGTTCACACTGCACACGAGGAAGGAAACATCAATATGCTCACACACACACACACACAGGACAGAATCAACCACACACACAGGCTCATGCCCCTTATCTGTGCACCGCCTCGTCACCAGATGCACAGGCAGAAAATTGTAAATATTGAGCAACCTCTTGTCCCTGAAAGATGAAGCCGGAGGCAATTCATCCCGCTATTGCTTTATTATGAACTAATATGCTCATAGTTGTTGCTTCCAAATGACTCAATAAATATCCAATACTTCCTGAGAGATAGCCTTGACCCTGTTGTCTGAAAAAAGGCATTTCACGAGCGCCGCCTCTCCCAACACGCCTCAACACTGACGGCGGCTTCATAAAGTGGCAATTACCGTTTTGACATCAATACAGAACCACATAAAATAAAGAAAACGGCCGTGTTCTGAGGAGGCAAAATGGACAATTACAGAGACAAATGGAGTGAGCCACCAAGGGTGAACAATAAAACTCTCTGGGCATAATAATTCAGCTTAATTAAAGGAGCAGCCCGCCCAAAGGGTGGTTTAAAACAACAACCCCCTCTCTCACCTCCAGAGGTATTAGCCGAGTTAGAAGCAGCGGGCTACATGATGGAAGTCTTCAGGCTGACCTCTAAAGCTTCTTTCCCCCCTCATCTATATTTATATGAAGGAGCGGCACTAATTTTGCCAAGTAAATCAGTGTGCACATTTCGTTGTGACCTCCAGCTTGACACTGAATTAAACAATATCAGGGCCCAGAGTAGAGGGCTTTAACAAGCCTTAAATTCCTCCGTCCAATCCATCAGCAGGGATATTTCTGACACACGGAGGGAAGAGCATGAAATAAGGCAATTATTGAACCCTTCAGTCCATTTCTACGGCGTGCGGCACGGAGACACAGACCTCTGCATTTGAATCTCGAGATGACTCTGGGTGATAGGGACGCTTACAATTAATAAATGGCAAATAAATTATAGCAGATAGCCAACAATTCCACTTAATATCTCCTTCTACTTTGTGTCAAGGTTGGCGGTTAATACACAGCATGTCACTTTCTAACAACAGCAATTACCAGAGGGCACCTGGAGTCCTCTTGACTTTCGAGATAATAACAAGTTACTACAGTTTAAAACGGTTTGAGACTCCTGTCAGAGAAATCCTCCCGGTGCATACAGGAGGAGGAAGAGGAAGGCTTTGTGTGTGTGTCTTTCATGGAGGTGGCGGAGGACCCGGTGTGTCTGGGCGTCCTCTCAGATTGCCTGACAGATAATCCATCACACAGTCAGTGTGTCTGACAGGAATAGGTCTCAGTCAACTTGCTGTGTCTCTGTTCCGCTCACACTGCGAAGGACAGCTTCTCCTCTTAAGTCTCTCCTGGGACGGAGTACATTGAGTTTCATTAGAGGACTGAAGAAGTGCCATTTGTCGACTTTAAGTGTCTGTGGGTGTATTTTCGTAAGTGTAAAGATCCACGGATGAAAAGCAAGGCAGAAAAGGAAAATGGTGTAAAATATGTATATATATAACGTCATATTTATCTGAGTTATTGAAAACCTGAGCTCATTGTTAAACTTTTGAAACTACTGCAGTTAAATCTTAATGAATGTATTAAACACAATGTAATAAACAGAACGATTAAAGTCTTTTGAGACTTCATCTTTCCCTTATGTATGATTAAAACATTCTTAATCTAGCAAAGATTATGGATTTGTTATCAAAAGGTAGCTTTAAAAAATATATCAACACATTTGCAATATTGATATTTCCTTTTTAACACCTAAAATGATTAGAGATCAAAAGCCTGTCATGCATTGATGTGTGAAAGTGTTTAGTTCTTGTTTAATCTTTCTTTAAAAGTTTTTTTCCCCACCCATTTCACCGAACAGAAACAAGTTGAGCTAAATCAATACACAAACAATCTGTGTTATCAAAATAATTTGATAACATACTTGTGTCATTTTCCAAGCAAATCCCAAACATGTAATGGTTCTTGCTGATATCCTGCTTTGTCGTGTATAACGACTCCCGTCTCATCGGTGCCCAGCAAAGCAACCCCAGAACACTGTTCTCCACCATCAACTGCCTACTCCGCGCCCCTGACGCCCGCCAGCCCTCAGGGGCTCCCGATCTGTGCTCCAAATTTCTCGACTTCTTCCAGGCGAAAGTCGAGGCCATCCATCAGTAGCTCCTGGCGCCTGGCCCTCCCCCCTACCTGCACCTCAGCCACCTGGTAACGCACCCCCAGCGCCGCGCCTCTCCTCCCACTCAAACCTCTCCTCCTTCTCCCTTGTGGATGCTCTCCAAGTGGCCAAACTGGTCAGCTCGGCCAAGACCTCCACCTGCTCCCTGGACCCCATGCCCACAGCCCTGGTCAAGGACTGCCTACCCACCCTCTGTCCCTACATGGTGGTAATCATCAACGCTTCTCTGGCTCCTGGTATAGTCCCCACCAGCTTCAAAATGGCCTCAGTCACCCCCATACTCAAAAAACCTGGTCTGGACCCCGACGACCTCCAGAACCACCGGCCGATCTCCAACCTTCCCTTCCCTTCCTAAAAAAAAAAACCTTCCCTTCCTAAAAAACTCTGGAAAGAGTGGTCGCTGGCCAACTCCATCTGTACATGTCCAACCATGAGCTCTATGAGCCCTTCCAATCCGACTTCAGACAGCAACACAGCACTGAGACCGCCCTCATCAAGATCACCAACGATCTCCTCATTGCTGCCGACTCTGGTCGCCTCAGCATCCTCATCCTCCTGGACTTCTCTGCAGCATTTGACACCATCTCTCACAACATCCTCCTCACCCGCCTCTCAGACCTCCTAGGTGTCACTGGCACAGCGCTGTCTTGGTTCACATCCTACCTCCATAACAGGAAACTGTTTATCTCCATCAATGGCTCAAATTCACCCCAGCCCACCATGGTGTACCCCAGGGCTCTGTGCTTGGCCCCCTCCTGTTCACCATTTACATGCTCCCCCTCGGCCAGATCATCCGACATCATGGACTCAATTTCCACTGTTACACTGATGATACCCAACTGTATCTCAGCACCACTCCATCCTCCCAGCTCCCCCATCAGTCTCTCATCAACTGCCTGCATGACATCAAAGCATGGATGTCTTCCAACTATCTTAAACTAAACAGCAGGAAAACAGAACTCATGGTTGTGGCACCCAGGGCGCTGCTCCAGAAGGTTGGTGACTTCATCCTCGAGGTTGAGGGCTGCACCCTCTCCCCATCTCCTGAAGCCCGCAACCTGGGTGTCATCCTCGACTCCACCCTTTCCTTCCACTCCCACGTCAAGTCTGTGACCAAATCGGCCTTTTTCCACCTAAGGAACATTGCCAGACTCCGACCGTCACTCTCGGAGTCGGTTGCCGAAACCCTAGTCCATGCGTTTGTCACCTCCCGCTTGGACTACTGCAATGGTGTCCTGTTTGGGGTTCCCAACAAAACCCTGGACAGGCACCAGTATGTCCAAAACTGTGCTGCTAGGGTACTCACCAATACAAAGCCGTGGCACATCACTCCCACCCTCATCCACCTCCACTGGTTGCCGGTCAAGTCCCACATATCATACAAAATCCTCCTCCTTACCTACAAGTCCCTCCATGCCCATGCCCCCCAGTACCTATCGGACATCCTTCACCCACATGCCCCACCCTGGAACCTGCGGTCTTCAGACTCTGGCCTGCTTACCACCCCCCGCACCAAACTGCGAACCTTCGGGGACAGAGCCTTCAGTGTGGCAGCCCCCACCCTCTGGAACGCTCTCCCTGCAGAGATCCGCAACATCCCCACGCTTGACGCCTTCAAAAGGGCCCTCAAGACCCATCTGTTTACTAAGGCCTTCTTTGGCCCCTAATTTATTTGTTGTTTTGTCTGTCTGACTGGTTGTCTGACTGCCTTTTGTTTTGCCCTGTTCTTCTTTGTTAAGCGACCTTGGGTCTCATGAAAGGCGCTATATAAATCCAAGCTATTATTATTATTATAACAAATACATATTTAGATGAACATCACCAAAGGCACTATACAAATATTCCTTAGTTATTTTTGGCAAACACATCTGCCAAACAAGTACGTTAAAATATTATAGGATCTTAGATGTCTCTTGGCCATTTTTTTTTTTTAATAACCGTCTTAAGAGTGTGTGTTCTCCCCCAATCACATAACATTTATTATATTTGTATTACATTTTATTTTAAAAACCAGTAGAATAAAGGTTTTTAATTCACATGTCTGACATACTTTCCATCTGCTTCTCTCTCATCCCTCAATCCATTGTGAAAGGACCAAACAAGCGAAACATGGGTGTTGAAATATTTCTTTTTAATCTCTGAAATTATATACAGTTCTGGCACTGCATTCAAGATATCCTGTCAATATACTGTACATTATAAAAAAAACTAAAATTATTATATAAGATTTTTGTTTTCTCAACCCCTCTGTATGAAACTACTGAAAGAGTTGGCACGATAGCATTGAAACCCTTTTAGCCGCCATGGAATAGGCACAGGTGTAGCAGTTAATTTGCCATAGAGCACTTAACAGTTAAGACATGTTGTACAAAGTTCACAGTTTGGGTTTGACATACACCTCATGATACTTAGACAAGGCATGGGATGGATTCATGTATTAGTACTAACTTGGAAAATTAGAAAAAAGACTGATGATCCAAAGTTAAGGCCTTGCTTTTATGCTGCTTTTTGTTTGAGTTTAGTGGCATCTAATGATTTTACAACACCGGCTGTTTCCAGTCATACTCTCCGCTAAAGTACAGAGGATGGAGGTAAAAAAACATCTTATATTCTACAAAAAAAGCCTCAATATGCAGAGGGGGAAGCTGCATCTTTGGTCTGGGGAAAAGGAATGCACAAAGTGTTAGACCTCCATCCAATCCCTGACAGAGGATACTGGAGCTTTATGATATTCCAGGTCATGACTATGTTTAAAAGAATGTGGTTTATTCCAATTAATATCAATTAAAAGTAAACGTTAAGGTCTATGAGAGCAAAGGCTTGAAATTCTGCATGTGTGACTAAAGGCTGACTGTGATCTGAGACTGTATGACTGCATGTTGCTGATGAGGTTACACTGGATCTATTTCCTGATGGCGGCCACTGCCTTCTTGGCGGCGTCTTCCAGGTTCTCCGCTGCCGTGATGGGCAGGCCGCTCTCTCTGAGGATCCTCTTGGCCTCGTCCACGTTGGTCCCTGGAAAACACAGGATGACACTGTTCAAGTTAAAATGACAAAAAAAGGGCTTAACAAGGTTGAACCTGATGTGCCACCTGTACGATGTAAAAACCACCCGGTGTGAAAGGCAAAGAACACCTTTGGAGGAATGGAAGCACACAACGACAGATGGAGGGAGATATGGGTGGTTTGTCTGTGAACAATGTCAGTGTGTGTGTGTGTGTGTGTGTGTGTGTGTGTGTGTGTGTGTGTGTGTGTGTGTGTGTGTGTGTGTGTGTGTGTGTGTGTGCTCCCCTGGCTGCAGTGAGGTCAGGGGGAGCAGGTGCTGGGTGAGGGTGGCATCCATGCCCCGGTAGACCCCCAACCAACCAGAGACAGAAGCACCTGGAGACACCCCGCCCTGCCCCCAGACCCTCACTCTGACCTGGCTGCCTTCCCAGCGCTGCACACTACACCGCCACACACAAGCCCGACAAACTGTCACAACACAGGCAGGAGGGGTGGTGGTGGACGGAAGGACATGGAGAGTGGAGAGTGGAGAGGGAGAGGACGACGGGGGAGAGAGGGAGCCAATGAGAGAGGGCAATGGAGCAAAAGGTCGAATGAAGCCGAATCGCCCATGCTGCTAAAACAACAAAACACAGCTGCTTATGTGGCACTTACTGATTTCACACATGAAGACATGATGGCAAAGAAAGAAAAGGCCATTTGCAGAATCTGTCTGATGTGGTATCAACGATAATATACCGTCTGGTCTTGGGACTTTTTATTTTCTAAGAACATCCCATTATTTTCTTATTTTTTTTTAATTCATATTGTGGTTTTTTCTTGCATTATTTATCTCCTTTACTTAATATTTTTTTACTACCAAAATATGAGAAATCAGACCTCATTTACACATAGTTCCACAGCAGGGATATTTTAATTATGACAGTAAAGAGACAGCACAGATAAAGAGCAAAACAATACAATTGGTAGACTAACATAATGAATATGCACACGTTGATCAAATCCCCAAAGTACACATTCGCGCTAAAAAATAAGTATCAGGATTTTAAAAAACGTATTGAGGGAGCAGCCACTAATAG
This sequence comes from Gymnodraco acuticeps, assembly GCF_902827175.1. NCBI lineage: Eukaryota > Metazoa > Chordata > Actinopteri > Perciformes > Bathydraconidae > Gymnodraco > Gymnodraco acuticeps. The sequence continues at coordinate 3,834,617 of NW_022989983.1, read as the reverse complement.
CTTTAATAAATTGTAGAAAAGTTTATATTGTACTTAATAATGATTATCTCTTAACGGTGGTGTAACAATGAATGTATGTATTTACAGGTTATTATTTATATCTTCATGCTGCTGCACCGCCTGACTTCCCTCTGGGGATCCAGGCTGATCTTATTTCAAACAAGTCATTGGGTCATCATGTACCGTTTCTGTTTCTCTCTTTTCAAGGTAACATTTCCATCTACAAGATCTTCCTCTGGCCTTTTGTAGATGGAATTGTTGCCTTGTACAAATAAAATGAGAAATAAAGTATTTATCAGAAGCCGAACGGTGTGCAGACCTCCTTAGTGGACTGCAGTTACATTTGTGATGTCTCACACAGAAGTGTCTTTTCCTGTGCAAACACTTAGTCTCTCTTTATCATACGTATCACTAAATATCTCATTACTTTTGCTAAGTGTATTATCTAAATCACCAAATAAGCAACAATTGTCAAATGCTCCTTGTCTACTTATTGATAATGTTGTGTCCTACATGTGCAGTTACAATAAAGTATTTGAAAAATATGATAAGAAATCTTAAGTCTAGTAATAATAAAGTTACTTATGAATGATTCCATCTACTCCTGTGTCTCCTATGACAATACATGTAGTCTCTTTAGGTTTGTGACTAGTGTTCGGACAACACATTTGGTATTTTATTGACCATAATGTATGTTGGAGAAAATAATCTGTAGATTAATCCATAATGAGAAACAAAAGGGTTGCAGCCTTACATATATGTGTAGTTATTACTGGATTTGTGTAATTAACAATGTTTGAATTGTGCATTGGTGTGTCTCTAGGGTCACTGTGTGTGTGTGTGTGTGTGTGTGTGTGTGTGTGTGTGTGTGTGTGTGTGTGTGTGTGTGCATACTCAGACGCTTACAGGTTGACCTTAGCTCTCTGGGCCGGCGTGTAATTAAGAAGGCATGATATGTGAATTCTCCGGAGCCCCGGCCACCCTGATCAATAGACCTTTCATGAGGAATTCTATTACCACTGCCACTTAACGCCTAATATTTCATCTCTTTTGTCCAGCCTCATAATAAGTAATTCCAAACACACTCTTTTTGCAAGCTCACACTCTAAACAATCAATTCTCCAGTGTAATTAATTAGAACAAGAGCAGGAAGAGACCATGAACAGGGGATAGGATGTCCAAATCAAAGACTGCAGCATGGTATCACTCTGCCTGTCCACAAACACATGAGCAGTCTCTGTGCGGTCGCTCATTCTGATGAGAGGAGGGGCCGTACTGTGTGTTTCACATACATTAAGCTCACCTGTGAACCTCCCTGTGATTGACGGATCCACATTGTATTAATGACAGTTTTATCCATCAGATGATTCAATCTCAGTAGCAGGATAACAAAGTTGAAAAAACAGGACATTAAACTGTCATATGCGCCTGCAGAAAATACATAATGCAAAAGATACTTTGAACAGACAAATATGCCTGTGGAAAGTGTACAGTGGCGCTAAGAATAAGGAAACAACACTTCATTTCTGCAATTTTTCAGTCCATACATATTCATGATAAGCCTTAGTGTGTGTTGAGACACCTGCACCTGCGCTATTCATGCACGTGTGAGGGGGAATCACACATCTGCGGGAGTGAGGAAGAAAATACGTGCATTTACGTTGCTCTTTCTCTACATATGTGTGTTTGTGTGTGTGGGTGTGGGGGGGGGCAGCTGACTGCAGTTCCACTGTGAGCAGTAGGGAGCACTGATGACTCACAGCAGCAGAGGCAAGGACCGAGCCCAGCTGGATACAGCACCAGTGTGTGTGCTTGTGTGAGAATGTGTGTGTGTGAGAATGTGTGTGAGTGTAGCGTGTGCGTAGTATATGAATGTGTGTGTTCACCTGCAGCCACTAGGTGCTGCCAGAGACCTACTCACAGCTTGGACCCAGATACATAAAGGGATTTGATTATAAAAATGAAAAAGCATGAGATTTAAGAATTGTTATCCAAAGAAAGCAACAAAAAAGAAGATTGTCACAAAGCAGAAAACGATCATTATGCAGGTTATTATTCATTATTATTACCTATGATTGCTAATAACTAGACATCAGGATTTAAAAAAATAATAATGAACTTTCCATTTTGAATATTGCTTTCTAACAAGTATTTAAACACTATTCAACTCAAAGGTATAAAACACCGAGCACCATTCAGTATTTTGCCATGTGATATATTGCCACTTCACCTTTCTGCCGGGTCTCCCGCTAATGAGCAAGCTTAATTGTGACTATTGTGGAAATGTCACTTTAATGTAAGAGTCAATTACAGACCCCCGTATTTCAAGATAATACGTCTTTGGTCTGTTTCTTTCGCCAGAGAAGTTCTGATGCTGCGGAGCTGATGCTTAAACTTGTGATTAATTCTGTCTTAATAAGCTGATAAGCTGCCACAGTGTCAGACCTCCTTTCTTCTCGTGGTTCCTTTTATATCACTGGGAAGGGCACTTGTTTGTTCTTTTATGAGGTAAAGATAAGAAAATAAATGATATGGGGCTTGATAACTTTTCTTAATCTCGTTCTGGAGTTGGTAATTTATCTCAAATCATTTGCTCTGAACTTTTGTTTCAACAACTTCCTTTTAGAAATAATTAGAGCACAATGAGATTATTATTGCTGCAGCCATACTTAGTCTGGTATGACTCATGGTGGCTAGTGTTTGATCACTTTTGGTTCAATATTACAACATTAGTGAGCCAGTTTCTTAATTTATCACATTTGTCTGGGAAATATTTTCCAAGGCCCCTAACTTTGACCCAGTGTATCAGTTCAAACTGTCCTGACTGAGCACACACACCTGCAACCTTGGCTGCTGTGCTCTCAGTGTTGTGTCTCCTTGTCCCTGCCTGTTGGCGTCAGCTGATAGTTATGATTGTAACTTATGATTCTATCTTGTTATGCACAATGTTGATTATTCTCTCAGAACTAGCTAAATACATGGGTCTGGGGTAGAGTTCTTCAGAATTGATTGTGGCATCTCTACCGTGTGGTCAACTCGTGGCTCATGACATGTCTTGTGGATTCTCCGGCCGAAGCTCCAAATAAACCGTCAGTGTTTGCCATCAAAGCTCCAGCTCTCCTCGTGTCTCTGAGTCCTGACTCCAATCGCTTCAGAAGTTTCCCCCACAGCATTTTCTATTTGTGCTAGTCTTATGCTATGTTGTATTATTTACCACAGGCCTCTTTCAAAGCCCCCAAGGGACAGAAGGCTTTGATTTTGTTTTTCTCGTAGAGGCTAAACCATGAAATTACGTGTCTCATGATGTCATCGTGTCCAACCAAAATTACTTTTTCGTATAGACTTTTTAATATCGAAGTATTGTGAATAAGTGACCTTTAAATCAGCGCATCTCTAATTTGTTTGGCGGTAAATCAACTTCCCAAGAATATTTGAATAGCTCTTTTTTTTATCATGTATAACCATCGATCCTTACACTTGTAAAATGATCTAATAGCCAAATCCAGAGGTCTTTTCCTTCATACAAACATGTGAATGAACCCAACACCGAGCGGCTGGGAGGCGTGGCTAAGGAAACACTAGTGTGCTAACTCTATAGGCCGATACATGTGAATGAGTCAGGTATTTCTTATCACTCGGCAGTTGGTTCATTTTGGCTTCATGTGCCACAGAGCAGTGTTTATATGCATGTGACCGTACGAACTGCAAACAAAGCTATTTTGGAATTTGTTTATCAGATGCTAATAAAGCTAGTTTGAAAAAATGAAGGATAATCCTCATGTATCTTAAACATTTGCTGAGTCTTTTTGGCAGGTATTTTGACACTCAGGGCAACACAACTAAGAGCGGCTTTCGTATAACATGACACCATTACTGACAAAAGACTAGTTTGATATTCTATGTGTAGTTATATACACATATTGAGATACACAGACAATAATGTCACTCAATATCAAAGTACAGACAGAATATGTGTGCAAGCATGACAGAATATACCAGATGCTCGGTGTCCTGCTGCCCTAAATGCCTTGAATAACAGGTGTAAAACATTCTCTCTCATCACTGAATGTCCAAATACTTCGACTGACTTTGATAGTTAATCCTCATAATGATCAGTAACAAACAGTGAGAATATTTTCCCTTAACAGCCGAAAATGGATGAGGCCGGCTCCTCCCCTCTTCCTCCTGTGTGTCAAACATCAAATGCTTCTCATTTGAACGCAGAGCGAGACTCTCCTGCACGCTGCAGACGCTCTTCCTTTGATGTGCGAGCCAGTCATTAAGCAACCCCCGTTGATAATTCTCGATCGTTGGCACGCTGATAACAATTTTTTTTTTTAAATGGCACTTCATATCAAAAAGGTTGCCGACCCCTGGTCTAGACTCTCGTTTTAAAAGGAGATATATCATGATTTATTCAACTCCTTGTTTTGAAGCAAAGATATAGACTAATATGCACAATATACAGTGGGGCAAAAAAGTATTTAGTCAGCCACCAATTGTGCAAGTTCTCCCACTTAAGAAGATGAGAGAGGCCTGTAATTTTCCTCCTAGGTATAGCTCAACTATGAGAGACAGAATGAGAAAAGAAATCCAGAAAATCACATTGTCTGATTTTGAAAGAATTTATTTGCAAATGATGGTGGAAAATAAGTATTTGGTCAATAACAAAAGTTCATCTCAATACTTTGTTATATACCCTTTGTTGGCAATGACAGAGGTCAAACGTTTTCTGTAAGTCTTCACACGTTTTTCACACACTGTTGCTGGTATTTTTGGCCCATTCCTCCATGCAGATCTCCTCTAGAGCAGTGATGTTTTGGGGCTGTCGCTGGGCAACACGGACTTTCAACTCCCTCCAAAGATTTTCTATGGGGTTGAGATCTGGAGACTGGCTAGGCCACTCCAGGACCTTGAAATGCTTCTTACGAAGCCACTCCTTCGTTGCCCGGGCGGTGTGTTTGGGATCATTGTCATGCTGAAAGACCCAGCCACGTTTCATCTTCAATGCCCTTGCTGATGGAAGGAGGTTGTCACTCAAAATCTCACGATACATGGCCCCATTCATTCTTTCCTTTACACGGATCAGTCGTCCTGGTTCCTTTGCAGAAAAACAGCCCCAAAGCACGATGTTTCCACCCCCATGTTTCACAGTAGGTATGGTGTTCTTTGGATGCAACTCAGCATTCTTTCTCCTCCAAACACGTCTAGTTGAGTTTTTACCAAAATGTTCTATTTTGTTTTCATCTGACCATATGACATTCTCCCAATCCTCTTCTGGATCATCTAAATGCTCTCTAGCAAACTTCAGACGGGCCTGGACATGTACTGGCTTAAGCAGGGGGACACGTCTGGCACTGCAGGATTTGAGTCCCTGGCGGCGTAGTGTGTTACTGATGGTAGCCTTTGTTACTTTGGTCCCAGCTCTCTGCAGGTCATTGACTAGGTCCCCCCGTGTGGTTCTGGGATTTTTGCTCACCGTTCTTGTGATCATTTTGACTCCACGGGGTGAGATCTTGCGTGAAGCCCCAGATCGAGGGAGATTATCAGTGGTCTTGTATGTCTTCCATTTTCTAATAATTACTCCCACAGTTGATTTCTTCACACCAAGCTGCTTACCTATTGCAGATGCAGTCTTCCCAGCCTGGTGCAGGTCTACAATTTTGTTTCTGGTGTCCTTTGACAGCTCTTTGGTCTTGGCCATAGTGGAGTTTGGAGTGTGACTGTTTGAGGTTGTGGACAGGTGTCTTTTATACTGATAACGAGTGGAGGACAGAGGAGGCTCTTAAAGAACAAGTTACAGGTCTGTGAGAGCCAGAAATCTTGTTTGTTTGTAGGTGACCAAATACTTATTTTACCGAGGAATTTACCAATTAATTCTTTAAAAATCCTACAATATGATTTCCTGGATTCTTTCCCCCCATTCTGTCTCTCATAGTTGAAGTGTACCTAGGATGAAAATTACAGGCCTCTCATTTTTTTAAGTGGGAGAACTTGCACAATTGGTGGCTGACTAAATACTTTTTTGCCCCACTGTATATATATATATAAAAGCAGGATTTTTTTGTTATTATAACCAAACATTTCCAAAATATTTACATTTAAACGCTAAAAAACGATTTACTGGTTCGATATAAGTGTTACATTGAGCCAGTTTGTTCATATTTCTGTATACCTATATGTGTGCATGTACACCTATTCCTTTGTATGTGTGTGTCGCAGCAGCAGACGGCTATTTAAGCAGTAATAACACTGTCAGGACTGAATGGGACATCACAATTGGACATTTTTAAATAAGTGAGACACAAATGGGCAGCTCTGCTTTTAAAGAGAAAACAACCAGCCCTGTTTGACAGACAGTTGGGGCAGGGCTCGGTAGATCAATAGGCCGGGGAACAGAGTTATGTGAATGCAGTCACCTTTTTTTCCTGGACCCTGAGGGGTATTCAAAGGGATTTTTTCATGTTCATACTGTAACCAGAGGGGGCAGTGCAGTACCTCCTCATTTATCTCTTCCTTTCAACACCTTAAATGTTTGTTTGTCTATATATGTTCTGTGCTAAATCTGCTGAATCTATTGAAATGGACAAATTAGAGCTAGTACTGTAGCGCTCAAACTGGGTGACTTGAACTCTATCAGCTCACAACCTATCAACTAATTCAACCCTATCAGCATCTTGACAACATGGGCCTTCTCCTCCACATATGGGAATACATAACTTTCCACCAATGTAATCAACCCAGGCCTTTTAAAAAGAGCCTTCCCAATTAAAAGTGTGCCAGTTAATCCATTCTGATCCTGTTGAAGAGCGCTGGGCCGCTCCTGCTGCCCTGCGGTCAGCCTAGCAAGCTGAGCTGATTGATTCTGAACCAATCTTCTCCACACGACTGCGGCCCGAGATGTAATGACCCACAGCTAAAGCTCGGATTATGCTCGGGCCAGGAAAACGTGGTTGGACCGACCGCCAGTGCTAACCTTCTGGACTCAGTCTGTTTGTTAGTCAGGTTGAATTACATGTCCTAGTACAAGGAATGTGTGGTGCCTAATTAAGGGTTTGTTTTGATCACCAGTCCTGTGGCGACACATTGGGTTCTCACTCTTCAGACACATGGTCATTACGAAGCATGGAGACAGACACTCGAAATACACAATGGAGATGGTTATTTATATACCTTGAGTATTTGAACAGGCACCAATGTTTCTTCTCAGTTTTGGTATTCTAGAGTTTTGGGTTTAAGCTACACATTTGAAATTGTAATAACTTGGGTGCAAAGATATTTCAGGCGGGCAAAACAAGCACTTGTAAAATACTTGTGTGGTGTTTAGGGGGAAATAGTCATAATGTCATACATTGTTAAGTTATGTTGATCATTATCCTTTGCCAAATGCTTCTTCTATAGGTGTGTTTTAGTTTTATAACACGTGAAAGTTCCAACTTAATACAATACCGTAACAAATTATTATAATCGATACCATTTTATAGACCACATATTACATTCATAGCATTGCTGAATATGAATGACTTGTATCCTTTGTGTTTCCTTGTTCATTTGCCTTAAATGCAAAGTACTTCCAAACACCATTTGTGTCACTTGCCATTCGTAATGAGCTAACATTATCACAAACCTGAAAAGGATTATATATATATATATACACCGGGCAATCAAGACGAGTGACGAATAACCAGCACTGTGATTGAGTTAGAGGAAGTGGGTCTATGTGAGAATAGCAGCGATGTGTGTGTCTAAAGAGCAGCTGGTAAAGTCATCAAAACCGTTTCAAATATTGAAAAACATAACACATATTTAAAAATATATGGAAGATCACTAGTGTAAACGGGCCTCATTTAAGTGAGTACAGAACCTTTGGGCTGTTATTAAGACGAGTAAACGTTCCATACTTTCCACTCTTGTTCTGAACAACCATAACTGTACTGCACTGTAGTGCCTTACTGCACAGTTGGGTTCCAGAAACAGCTTACGTGCCCTGACCTACAAACCATATTAGCAGAGTGTGTGAGGACATACAGTGTGAAGTATTGAGGGCCAACACACACACACACACACTCCCCTACTCTCTGCTCTGGACACACCACTCAGCAGGATCTTGACAATTAAGCTAACCACCAACTGGCCCCACGCCTACAGGAGTCACCGCTGCCATCCCACACACAAAAACACACACACCGACACACACACCAACACACACAGGAGGACTGAACAGGTTTCATTAGCATACGCAGGTGAAAGGTGAGCCAATCAGTGCCGTCTCTATTGTTATTCTGGCTGGCGCTAATGACGGGTGCGGCAAAAAGTGACACGTGTGAGAAATGCACTGCTGTTCTAACGAGGACGCTGGGCCACAATGAAGATGGATCGGCTCCAGAGAGTACAGCAGCATACAATACAATGCTTCAAAGTTTCAAACAAGGTGGGGAAGAGGTGATTCAAATCCTGCTGCACTTGTATTATTTATAAATTCCACTATAAGGTGATGATATATACATTTATCACGTCAAATGGAAAAAGGAAATACATTTAAAATGCGATGTAACTAGGCTCATTATCAGTTTTTTGTATGCTTTATTTCATTTGGCTATAGGGCTAGCGGTCACGAAGGTACCTAGCTTTACGGTGACGGGGTTCTGATGAACATTATTTTTCTCTTGACAAGCCACCACACTCCATTGAACAAAGCCAAAACTTTACAGAGCAAAACACATGTGTTTCTGGTTTACTGCTGCCTGATTGGTTCGTTTTTTGTGATTGTGTGACTTTGGTTATCTGAACAACCCAAAGTCACAAAATATCACCCACAAACTAACCGATTAAAGGGGCCCTATTATGCTTTTAGTGGTTTTCCCTTTTCTGTAGTGATATGTAGGTTTTTGTGCATGTAAATGGCTGCGAGGGGGACCCAAGTTCCCATCGACGAAAACACGTGGGTTTGCTGTCCTGGCTCCAAGATGGTGGAATGAGCTCCCCATTGACATCAGGACGGCAGATAGCTTGCACATCTTCCGGCGCAAACTGAAAACTCATCTCTTTCGACTCCACTTCGAGCGTTAGAACTATTAACGAAGCACTTTTATACTAATAAAGGACTGGCTTACCTAAAGCCAGTTGAGTAGCACTTGAAATGTTTGGCTCTATGAAACCTGATGTACTTATATGATTCTGTTTTCTTCAAGGTTGTGTCTTCCTGGTCGAATGTACTTATTGTAAGTCGCTTTGGATAAAAGCGTCAGCTAAATGTAATGTAATGTCTGCACAGGCTAAAATCCCAAAGGGCTATCGCAGAGCAAAGTAGACAATGAAAATATTCTTAATATAGCGTACCTTATTACTGATATATATTTATTTTGGTGGGCATTTCTTTAAAATGGCAGAAATATGTTTTGCTGACAGCCCCTTTCCACAGCAGCACATTGCTTCTCTCCCGTGCTGGTAGTCTGTTTTTTTTTACTCTGTCTATTTTTCAAAATTGGGGGACATGTTGACCATTTTCTACAGTAGGTAATACACTGACTATGGAGAAGTACCACTTCAAAAACATCTGCACTATCCCTCACAGGCCAGTGTCATTATCCAGCATGATCAAATCCTCATTAAGGTCAAGACCCTTTCATTCCAGGCAAGATAGAAATCAATGGCCCATGTTTCTGAGGGGATGATGCGCATTGTGTGAGTGTCAGTGGGGGCTTGCTTACTAAGAGGGTCAGACAGGCTAAACCTACATTTCTTTGTGTGTGTTTTATCATTCCTACCTTCCAGCCTGACCACCAGCGGCACCTTGAGCTCCAGCTCTCGACAGGCTTTGGTGATGCCGTTGGCGATGATTGCACAGTTGACAATCCCTCCAAAGATGTTGACCAGGATGGCCTCAACCTGGAAAATAAGAATAAATAATTAAATCCAGTGGAGGAGAAAAGCTGTGAACAAAGCAAGGTGGTATTGAGCAAAACTTGTACATTAGCGGACCGCCAACATATATGATAGGTAAAGTGTGTCCAAAATCAAACAAACATCTGTCAACCATTGACCAAAAGTTTTCACAATGTCCCTCGTCCACTGGAACAAAACAAACATCAGTGCTAAACTAGTTGTTTCATGATTACCGCAATCTTAATTTGCATTATTTAATTTCATAATCTGTTCTTGTACACATCCCATATTATATTGACATGTATATAGACTTTTTGCACTACTTTTTATTTTGTATTTAGTTTTTATTTATGTTGCATTGTTGGAGGAGCTCAGGACAGAATAATTGAATTGCCATTTCTATACTGTAGCCATGTGCATATGACAATACAACCTATGAATCTTGATCACCACTAAGTAAGTCATTTAGTAAAGCAGCTTTATGACCAGAATCAGTATTAGGTCATGCAACCTGAAAATGTGCACCCGAGGCTTCACAACACTGGGGCCAGATAAAAAAGGCAATATATAGATTAATATTGAATCCAATAACTATGAAGTGGTCATTTTTCTTTCAGGATTCTACACTTTTGTGTTTCAAACATGCTATCAAGTAGTGCTTCACAATCTCACTGTCTGCACGATATTCACTTCAGCAGCAGTTTCTTTGCAATAGATATCTTCAACCTTCTTACTCAACTGCGATCACTAAGTAGCAAAGAGTGTGTGTGTGTGCGTGTGCAAGTGTGTGTGTGTGTGATTACACTAACAATCTAGCACTTGGTAATTACCCTGGCTAGCTCAGTGGAAAAGTAGACTGAGAGCACACAGGATTAATCCTCCATGTTTGTTTATAATCACTGCTAATCTGTCAGCGCCGATTTGGATGAGCAGCTTGTGTGTGTGTGTGCGTGTTGTGAATGTCTATGTTTTCAGTGTGTGGTAATGATGTTTATAGGGAGAGGAGATCAAAGACTTGGATAGCTATCAGTGCGACGGCCACAGCACTGTCCTCTTGGTGCTATCCAAATGAGCATCTCCTTATAAACAGCAGAGAATGACACACGACCATGAGAGCTCCAAAACAAGCACAGAGGTAGGCAGCGGCATTAAGACTCTGAGCAAGCTGTTAGGTCAACAGAGAGAACTGTCTCATGCTGATTGGGAGTATCATGCAGGGATGTGAACGGGACTGCAAAAAAACAAGGGGAAAAGGCAACTACACTTAAGACGGTGACGGCAAATAAACACGACTCGGTTGTTCAAAGGCAAAACAAAAAGGACAAAACGATGATTCACATCCTTCAGATTACTCATTTAATTATACACGATGAGGTGTTCTAAAGAATAGATTTAAATAATGCTCAAGAGGTTTCTCAATACTCTAATTTCCCCTCCTCGACTCCTATCCTCGAGACTTAGTCCCACCCACAGGAGATGCGAGCGGAGGACTGAGGAGGGGAAGCAGCAGGCGGTTAGAGAAATGAGAACTCCTCTCTTCTGAGCGGTCATTTTAAAGAGACGTCCATTAATGATGACAGGAGGCACAGCAGCCCTCTGTCTGATGGACAGATGTGTTCATGACCACTTATATATGTAGGCCTACTTTAATTCATTGACAGTGCGGTATAATGAGACAATAACAGGCTACAGATGCGGACATACACACACACATATATATTTATATACATATATACCATTTCCGAATCAAACAAGAGAGCACTCTCATAATAACGTAACACAATCAGAGACTGGATATATCCCCCCCCCCCCTCTCTCTGGTCGCTGAAATGGGGAATTGAAATTACGGGCCAAAAGTTGTATTTACAAAAGTAAGCATAGGACACCAAAACAACACACACACACATCCCCCCACACACACATCTTGATAATCTTTCCGTATCCTTGCTTCAACATCACTCGACCTGCAGCCTGAGGCGAGGATTCGGGGGGAAGAGACACATTAAACACCTTATCATGGCACTGATATGCTCGCTAAGGCCTAAACACGGATCAACACAAAAACACGGAGTCTATCCTCGGAGGCAGGGAGAGTGTTTATACAACATTTGGCTGGTAGGGGGTCACACACACACATACCATGTATACATCACTTCAGGGGACATTACATTGACTTACATGCATTTCCTGGAGACTTATCCTAACCTTAAGCATCACATGCCTATGCCTAACCCTAACCCTTAACCTTACCAAGTCTTCACCCTAAAATGAATGATTCCCCTTATGGGGACCTCCAATTTGTCCCCATAAGGGAGGCGAGTCCCCACACGTGACTGTGTAAACAAATTTAGATCCCCACAAGTGCGGGCGACTGTGGCTGCGAGGGAGTGCGGTCGTCTTTCAACCAGAAGGTTGTGGGTTCGATCCCAGCCCGTGCAGCCAACATGTCGATGTATCCTTGGGCAAGATACTTAACCCTGAGTTGCTCCCGATGGCGTGGCCAACGGTGTGTGAATGTGGGTGAACGTTAGGTCCTAGAGCAAGTGGTACTGCTCTGTATGAATGGGTGTGAATGGGTGAATGAATTATGTGAAGCACTAAATGGTTTTAGAAAAATATCGACTCTTTGTTTGTAGATATCTACTAAACTAAAGCATACAAATACAGAGAGTAATGTGGGCCTATTATACTGAGTGATATATATTTTACACACTCTCTGCTTTCTGCACGGACCTCACAGCTGTTCTCACTGTAAACATCGCATCGCGATGAAAGCAGTTACTAAAATAATATCCAGGGGATGCATGCAGCAGAGTTGTCATTGGCTGAGATAAGTCCGGCCGTGCGTAACGCCTCCACCGTTCCCGGAAATGCATCCGCGGAGGAGCCGTGGAGGACCCATCAGTGTCTCCTCGGTTAGAGCTCCTCCAGAGAGCCTCCTCGATGCTCGAAGTGCATTTAGAGAAATTAGATTACCTTCAACATGGCACACTGAAATCCATTTCCGGGTCACTACCGGAGGACCGAGGAGTCGAGGAGGGGAAATTAGAGTATTGAGAAACCTCTATTGTGTGCATGCAAAGAATGGCAGTCATTGTTTTCTATAGCAGGACACATCATTGTATTTTCATCATTAGATTACGACCACTTGGGAGAGACAAAGGGAGTCATTTAAAAATAATTATAATACATTTTCTGCTTGTGTTGCAGCAATCATGGGTATTTCTATAAGACTCATAACTAAACCCCTTGAAAACAATAAGGTTTGAAGAGTCTAATTGTTGTATTGTTTCTTGATAATATCAGAGTTATTTTTTGGGAGTGCTTAACTGTGTCTATTATATTTAAACCCTGGGACCTTCAAGGTATTTAGCTTTATTGAACAGGGGAAATAACTGATTATTTGCCTAGATAAATAGATATATCGTTAGGTCTTTGAAATATTTCCAATGTCTTGTTTTGCAAGTCTCTAACCAAAATATATTCACTTTATTATGATAAAAACCTTAAAATCTTCATTATTTAAAAGGCTACAAACTGATTTAGGACATTTTGCAGGTATTTTAACTATTATTTGATTAACAAAATAGTTAATAAACCAATCAATTAGATAACAAATCAGAGTAGCTTTAGGTGCTGTTTACACGGGAACAAAACAGGGTTGTATCTGCTACTTTTCTCTTTCGTATAGCCCGTTCGTCCACACGACGCCGTAACGGAACCGCGGAAACGGACCACTAAAACGATAACGGGTCCCAAGGTGGATAGACCTGCGGACGGAACGCTCTGGGGGGCCAAATGGCTCCGTGTGTACGTCTTATACGATCATTTTCGTGATAATGATGAAGCCATAGCCCCGCCTCTCCCCACCAAGTTTTTTGAAGCCGCCATTGTATTTGCTTGCATTAGCATTATTAGCATTAGCCCCGCACACCAACGGAGAGAGAATAACTTATGGCAACACAAAAGAAAACATGGGAGCGGTGGAGATGAGGAGGTGTCGGCATTCTGGCTACTCGGAAGCCAGTCCCCAACTCCGGGGACTTCTGGCCGGGGACTTCGGGTGGCAGTATACGCCGTGAAATTGTTTGCGGCCTGCCAGTAAACCCAAAGCAGAAGAAGAAGAAGTGACGTCAGCGGCTCATTTGCGTAATTTTCCCTCAGGGAAAAGTACTCCGGTGGGAACGCGATTGGTACTTTGTGCCCTGGGGTTATAAGTGCACTAAGTGCCGGCACTAAGTACGGCAAAGTACTTGGTGTGAAAGCGGCTCATGGCAAACATGCTCGGGGGTCTTCTTTGCTGCTTTTGGTGTATTTTGTGGCGGAAGTACAGCGCCACTTACAGGCCCGGCATATGTACTACAGCGTCTCCAGCGGGTGAACCGTGTGAACGGAAGACCTTTTTGATATCAAATTCGGTTCGTTTGCGTTTAGTTTGCGTTCCCGTGTAAATGGGGCCTTAGTTTTTTGTGTGAATTATTAAAGTTACAGGCCCAATCGGAATAACCCTTGTGACATTAGCATTGTTAATTTCTTACCACACAGAAAGCTTCAATGATGATATTACACAACAGTTTTCTCAGGATGTGCAGCACTCTGCTTGACAAGAAAACTCCTCTTCCATCACGCGTAAAGGACAAGTCAAGCCTCAAGGTATGCATGTTTTCATTTATGTCTTATGGACTGATACCACGCTACTGATGGCAATCTGCTTCCCTTCACACATTCAGTGCATGTGTTGAATGGCAAACCCAGCAGGCATGCATGTGTGGGATCGTAGCTCTGAAGTGTGCACATCCAGATGTACTTACACACGCACACACTAACTTCAAATGAAAGTTGAATACATAAAATAACGATAATCACTTTTTAAAGAAAGTTACAATATTGGTGATCTAGTCGACTCAATGGCAAGCAGGTGAAGAGTAAACAGTGAGGAGACTGTAGGAGGCAGAGGGAAAATAAATGATATTGGCTCGTTGCTTCTCAAACCTCAGTCGGGTATCAAACAGCTCTTCTGACAGCCTGTTAGGTGTGTGATCTGAAGTTCACAGCGTGTTTGTGTGGTGTGTGTGTGTGTGTGTGTGTGTGTGTGTGTGTGTGTGTGTGTGTATATTCTCTTCTGCCTTAGGGCACATGTGTGAGTGTGTGTTGCTCCACTGCCCTGGCTCACAGCATGAGGACAATGTGGACATCGCCACTGCCACTATGAATATGTACTATGTAACAGAGATGAGTATCTGAATCGGAATTAGAGAAAATAACCCTAGGCTGTGAGCGTGTGTATGTACTGTGTGTCTCTCAGCCTGACCACCATTTATTGATCTGCGATAGACTTTGATTGCTATAAACAGCCGTAAATATGTTAAAATAAAGACATGAAAAAAAATACTTATACAGCAAACATGATTTTTTGTGATTTATCATTCTCTGTCACAAGGTTTGACTCAGAGTCTTATAAACACCCACATACAGCACATGCACACACCCACACACTGCACTACCTGGTGCCCACTGGGGGGCAGCAGAGATTTAGATGCCTTTCTGCAGCCTCACAAAAGAAGACTATGCTGGCCCTATTTGCAGCCCATTTGTCAACTCTGTCTCTATTGGGAAAGCACCATTTTTCTTCCGTTCATGCATCTCCTATTGACACCCATGTATATTAATGATACATAAGACATGATTTATGTCGCTTGGCAAAGAAGTAAATGCTGTTTATAGAAATATGGATGTGGTGAGGACTGAGGTGCACCTTGCTCGAAGTTTGTTGGGTTTTGTGTCTGTGGTTAAGGTTTACAAGGAAAAGCACAGCATAAGGAACAATATGTTCCCTGCACAAACTGACAAACGAAAATAAGCAGACATGATGTAAAGTGAACATTACAGATTGAGAGCTACAACAGCGCGGCGCATGTAACTGCCTTAATGTAATTTAAAGTGAGATAACGTGGATAAATACTAAGAGCCCAGAGAGAACCCTGGAGGTAAAAGAGGAGAAAAGGCAATGTCTACATCTTGTTCATCTGTCCAATCTTGTTCCCTTCTAGGACAGATCATTCAGTTCTAAAATGCAATATGTACTGTACTTTGTAGAAGCAACCCTCCTTGTGGCACACTGCACATTGCAAATGATTTATACAATAGAGTATACTGCTTATTTTTTAGCAAGGAACTGGTCCTTATGGGGTTAACATGCCACAAAAGAATTGGGGCCAAAATGAGGGTCAATCTCTTTGGTTTGATTCCCTCTCCAATCAAATGTGTAACACTGCTCTGCTCCACGCAGGAGTGGCTCTGAACTCCAGCCTTAAGGTATTGCACACTCCAATCTGACTAAAATCTGCAAATCACACTCGCATTTTCCCTCCTGTCACTGAACCGAGTACTGCCTCTTTCCTTAAAGGCATTCATTTCAGGTGAGCTAACCTGGCAGCAGGGTGCATTTCTTTCATCAGAGCTCAGCATAAGGCACCAGGTATAATGTGCCAGCTCGCTCATTTTAGAGGATCTTTGTGTGTTCTTTCAGGCAGTCTTACGGCATGAGCCGGTGCCTTTTACCTAGTTGCCGGTGAAATGATTCAAATTTGACAAAATAGGATCATTGCTGCAGGCATTGCGATACCCTGCCAAGGCTTTTTTCTTTGCTTCAAAGTCAAAAAAGGGCCTTCACAGGGGAAACAGGCTTTTCTTCCTGCTATTATACGCCCCACTAAGTGCATTCAGGACAAGTAAGAAATGTAACCCAGGCAATTTGACATGCTCACGTGGCCCTGTATTGTATTCCTTGGTCTTGGATACATGTTTCACAAAATGTGTGTGTGGTTGTTATTGTGAACAAAGGTATGCAGAAAACTATCAAATGGTCATCTGTAAGGAAATTAATATGTAGATTGGTAGCAACATCACATGTTCAGAAAGTCTTCTTCCATGGACTGATAAATGGCAAACCAACATGATGTACTTTTCTCCTCCAAGTTTTAACCCAAGGGGGAATAAAAAGCATTGTTTTCCTCTCATTCTGCACGGCTCCTTGTCACGAGTTGCGCGTGCGTTGCTGAATTATCACACAAATACACATTTTCATGCCCATACCCCTGTTAAGCGCCGCTAATCTCTCTGCAGGAAAGAAAAAAAAGGGAAAGCATCTTGTTGTCTTTGTTACCAGCAAGCAGATAGGAGTAGAAAAAGGCAGGGCTGGAGATGGGTGTGTGTCTCTCTGTGGCCTATTAAGGGCAATTGTTCCGTCTTATCTGCTGGAGACAGGCTGCACTGTCACCGCCTGCTCTGGCAGGCCTTGTTTATTTGTTTTTCGATCTGCTGGGAGCTCGGCCCTACGGCCACCGGTTGAAATGCAAGGCTTCCAAATCAAGGCAGGCTTGCTGGCTCTAAGCACATCTTAGAATAACGGGAAGGCTGTTGTTGAGCAACGATTATTGTGTTTCTGTCCTAGTTTGAAGTGAGACGGGAGTAAATTGCCTTTCATGGTCAGTGTGTATTTAGAATGTATTCGCAAATCTTTTGTTTGGACTTGATGTCACAGCGTCTGCCTGACATGTAGCATCCTAAAAACAAGGTACTAGGCTTAGCTACCAACCATTTAATATAGATTAAGCCAAAGGAACATGAGAGCTGGATACCGAGCACTCAACACACATTTCCCCCCACACAAAACAAGAAATTGTGATTGTATTGAATTATCACCGCACATTTTTGATACAAGCATTTTTGATACGTGTTAGGATATAGATGACGAAAGTCAACAATGAAGCCTCGTCTAAGCAAAAAAAGCCATACTTTACCGTGTTACCACGGATAAAGGTAAGCGCTGTCACAACACAGCATTCAGAAACAGCCAACAGATTCTGAGAATAATCAAATTACTTGATATTCATCACACTGCTATTATTGTGCATCATGCCACAGCAGAAAGATAAGGTTGCGTGGATGAAAGCAAAAGCAAGATTTCATGTGTTCTTTGTCATATGTGTAAGGAGCATTAAATGTGTAAGGCAAACCATAAAAAAAAAAATGCTACGTATACTATTTTGAGCATCAATTCTGTCAAACTGGGGATGTATTCTGCCTGTGCATATCTATTCTTAGAGAGGATACAGAACAAGAAAGAGAGAATGACATAAACGCACACTGAGGGAAAGGAGGGTCTTGAAGTCAGAGTGAGGCGATGTGAAACAGATGGAAGAAGAGAGATGGAGAAGAAAAGAGACGGTGAGAGGTGATGGGAAGTGGTGCGGTCCCTGGCTTCTATTGAAGGCTAGGATTGGCCCTGGCTAGGAGGGATAAGAGGGAAATAATTATCTGGCCTGCTGAAGCATGACAGCCCCTTCTAGGGACTGCAGCGAGACAGACTGAGCATTATGTCAAAGATTGGCTATGTCACCGGCGGAGACACGTCCTGACAGACAGCGGCATCTGAAGTTTCACTTGTCATTAAAAAAAACAAACGCAACCTGCTGCTAGATACCTGCCTGATTGATGCCAGGTGGAGACAAGGCTTCATCTGGGAGAGATACAGATGTAATAATCACTAAACTCAGTCTACCATCCATGTTACCTTATGTTGGTTCTTGTTTACATTGACTTTGCAGGCTTTTGGACTGATTTTCTCTAAAACCCAGTTTGAGTTGCTTTGGCAAGTTATCCCCATTACCTTTTTGGAAAAGTAACAACGTTGATTGTCCAAAGGGTTTTCTTTAGATAAGGACCAACGTCCTTAAGTTCTGAAATGGTACCATTTAACTATCTGAACCCAACTCTGCATCAATATGTCTTGCTCACATGTTTCCTGTCAAAAGTCTTCCAACGTCTGCTCTGGCCAAGAGAACTTCCTCCAAATCCATTTTTCTCTACAGGACAAAGGACAGAAACCAATCTAGGCAGGAATAGCATTGCTCTCAGCAAAATGAGGTTTGTGCTAAGGCATTGGCGGGTGAAGAAAAGAGGGAAACAAATGAGGAAAGGTGAGATGTGGCAGAGACCATGTGAACAGAAAATGGATCTTGGACATGGCCTTAACAGCCTTTAGGTGTGCCATCCCTTGAGAGTGAGCAGTGGGGTCATGGGCCGTGACAGCTGCCTTGGGCTGTGCGTAATCCACCATTCGGCTCCTGTCTTCTGACGCAGAGACGGCAGCATTTTAGCTAGGACTGAAGAATTCATTGAAATGTTGTGAAAAATGCAATATGGCGTACTGCAGTTTTCCAATCACACAAGACGCGATATTGGGTAAAAGCAAAATGAATATCAATGAATCACAATTTCAAATCAAATTTTTGGTGCTGCAGGGATGTCTAGACCCTACAAATTGTATTTATACGGACAGAAAATATATTTTATACAAACATTAGTGTGAGTATTTCAAAGTAATAGGCTGTCATGCCAACTAATTGTATCTCCACATTGCTGCCACTATGTTGTATGTTTAGGTTTAAGCATGATGGCTTATTTATAGTCATAAATTACTTTAGTGGTCAATCTGTGGATTTATCAAAATCATGCATATTTAATGAAACGTACAATGGAAGTTTTTGCCTTGTTTTTACATGCTAAAATGTAAATGTAATCTGTAATCTTCATCAGAAATCTTTGTTTGTGGTTGTTGGTTTCAAAATGCCATAATTGCCGTTTCCTGTCCATTGTCTTGAGTTGAGTGCTGTATGAGCGCTGTCATGATGTCAAGGCTTACAAGAAATGTTGTTGGTATTGTGTGGAGGTGGTGGCTGTCATGTGTGTTGGACCTCAGCCCAATGTCACTTTATTTTGCTGAAGTGCAGACACAGCTTATGTGATGATTTGGATTGGCATTTTGTAAATAAATTAGTTTTCACTTTCTCCATGTTGTTCGCTTGTTGCAAACATTTTCATTTTGTCCAGACCTGGAGTTAGCATAGGTTACTTTTATATGATTATTAGAAAGGACAAAGTGTGCTAGGCTGGTATTTTTGCCTGGGGGGAAAGGGTCATAAGGTTTAGGAGACATGGTGAATTGCCGTTTATTAGTACAGCCCAAGATCACATTTGATGCGCTCAAAAGATATTTAAAGCTATAGTTCTTAACATCTTCACTTATACAGTTAAGTCCAAGAAGGTTGGGAGAAAGAGACATTTCTCACAGTCCCAGTGAGGAGAATTCTCTGTTTGCAGCCAGATGTTTAATTTCTTTCAGACTTAACTATCTGTCTGCAAAGTAAAAACGACAAACCAACATATAACTCAAAAGAGTTTTAGAGACACTAATATAAGTGATTGGGGTGTAATGACTAATGAAATGGGATCAACTGTGTTCCAGCCTGGGCCAGTTGGTGTTGACAGTCGTGAGATAAAATAAAACAGCATGTGGTGTTTAATGATTCTAATCGTTTGCCTTCTGATGCACTGACTGCCAGGCATTCCTATCAAGATTATCTAAATATTTGAACAGCACAAATAATACTAATTCAACAAAAAACTGTCTAAAACGGGTTCGTAAAAAAAGAAAGAGTGCAGTCTGTCACGACTGGTTACTAGATTTCCTCTCATCTTCACCCAAACGTACTTTTGAATCCTCCTTTTATTGAAAGAAAGCAGTTTTGTAAGAAACATTGACGTTGATTTTATAGAGTCATGAAAACGTTTTTGTTCCCATTGGATTTAAGGGTTGCCTAGTGACACACATTGTAAACCATTATCCACTTGCAGTTTAACTGTGCCATACATTGTGTTGTTTTTAATATGTGCAGATGACAGTAAGGTGGAAACTAATTATTTTGTGTGAGGACATAACCTTAACACAGTTGCCAGTTTTATCTGTGGAGCGGAAACCAGCTCCAAGTTGTTATCAAGGTAAACAACACCTTTTACAGTGGCTTCCTGCAGTGTGGAAAATTCACACCGAGAGCACATCACAAGCTCTGATTGCGGTTGCTCACTGCATAAGTGGCTCCATCGGTATTCCTTTGGAAGAAATCCAAAAGTGAGCGGGAATCAACCGAGTACGATTTTGAGTGTTGAAGCAATCTGTGCTTTACTCGTGGACCATTATGTTCCTGAATGCATGTGAGCTTTATGGCTTTTAATGGAAGTCAATGTCTGCTGTATAGTTAATGAAAATGTGTCAAGCAAACATTTATTCTAGCTTAACACCACCACTTTACACTGCTCACACCAAGCACAATGCTTTAGTGTGGCTCTGTGCTGTTGTATTTGCTGTAAAGTGTCTCTACTGTAGGCTATTTGTATTATATGTACTTTGGCTCGACCAAAAATCGTTTATAAATGTGTTTGCTATATAAATAAAAGTTGATTTGATTTTGATTTGATGCTGTTGAACCTGTCATCAACATTTCAACAAATCAAATGCCACCACAATGTTCACATGTAGCTTTGTCCTTGTTCATGAAGATTAATAATCCAAACTGTCATGCTGTTCTTGTTCAACATTCTCAACATTTCCGAGAGTTTAAACATTGCTTCAAATGAGCGAGTCAAGTGACTAATCAGATATGACAAGGAGTTCCAAAATAGGGCAATAGCCATGAACACATTTCCCAAAACACACTTGTGCAGTCATCATGGAAATTATCAACATTCACACAAAAAAACCAGCTTTCATCTTGACACAGTTTGAATTTTAGACCAACCGTTTGTTGCCTCTGGGCGAACTGAGTATGTCTGTGAAGATGTGTTTGGTAATTTAGTCCATTCTGCCTCTACTTACAATTTCAATTCTAGCATTTTATCATAATACTTTGGTAAGAAAGAGTGGTGAAAGTCATACTGTATATTGCTGCAGTATTCCACTCACAATGTACATATTTCAACAACATGAGAACCATAGCTTGTTGTAATCGTCATTGAAAGTTTGTATGAGTACAGATGTAGAATACATGTCCCCCTTTGTCAACGAGGGCCGTGTTTAATATAACATTTCTTTAAAACAAGATATATTTGGGTGTGCAACAGAAATGTTGTGAAGCTTCATTTTGTGTATGTGTATTTATTTCACATGTATATGCAAGAATAACAATTTCGCGTCGTTTATATTCACTAACTGAATGATCTTACTCTATACTAATGTTACAACCATAACGGCCCGTCCACACAGCGGCTTTGGAAAAAGCTTGCCGGCGGGCGTGTCTGAAGCTCGACCAACAACCAATCACATGAATCTCCCGTCCCTGACACACAAGCAGCGGTTTGATTGGCTAGAGCTTGTACTGGCATATGATTTGATTGACTGACGCTTCCAACGAAAGCTTCAGAAGCTCCAAAAGTTGAACATTGCTCAACTTTTACAGCCTGAAACGCCAGGAATGCTCCGCTCTGCTTCCCACAATGCAGTTCGGCAAAAAGTGACGTCACCCCATTCAAAGAAGAAGCTTCCAACGCCGCTGTGTGGACGGGCCGTAAGACTTTTCAAAATGAGGGGTGTGTCATGCCGAATGGTGGCATGCCAACGTGATCACCTCCCTCCTCCACTAATATGTCCTTTTTTTTGGGTCTGTTTGTTATATTTTGCCTTGTAAGTAAACACATAAATGTGTAAGACCGAGCATGCTTTGAAAGTGCTACTTGCTTCTCTTGTGCACATTATTTTCCACCACCAACTAATCACTTTGAACCAACTGGGAGTTACACCAAGGATTCCCCAGTGCGGCTTGGGGGAGTACCGAGTAAATAAACACAGCAGTGCATTAACACATACAAACAAACAAACATGGGAGGCTGTTAAAACTGTAAAACAGTATTTACATACCATTTCATATAGAATCTTAATATCATGTCGATTCAAAGGTGTAAGATGGTTTGAGAAGATTGGGGTCCGAGACCCTTAAAATATACATTATTATGAAATGTATTACTGTGCTTTCAAATATAATGGTGCATAATAAATACAATTACATGAAAGTAGTTTTATTTCTTATGCACTTGGTACTTAAAATCACATTTAGTTTCATCAATAGATAATATTGTATTTACTAAAATAACTCTTGTCTAGTGTTCGACAAAAGTCAAGTGTATATATAGATTTATATGAATTACCTTCCCCTTATCCCCCATGACGGAGGAAAGTGCAACAGTGCACTAGCTTTTACTTCTTAAGGTTATTGCTGTAGGCGGATAATAATAGGAAAGGCATCCCGATAAATGTATCGGTTCTCAGGGGCTTTCTCTTGATAATGGTACAATATAATAGTACAAATAAATTACCAATTACTACAATGACTGATGAATTCTGAAAGCAGCCCTCACCTACCTCTCTGCTGTGGGATCTCATGCATGACGCAGAGCGAGGAGGAGAGACACCCACTTCTGCGGTGAGCGGGAGGTTTGTCAGATGTCAGTGAGGGATGTACAACTCGTCTCCTGCTGCTCACCTCAGGGTATCCGAGTGCCAACACACAACTTACTGTACACGTATCACCACACACACTCAGTGGGCACACACATACCACTTTGCTCTGAATTGGACTCAACAATTGGAGTCAGTGTTGGGAAGGGATATTATTCATCCCCAGAGGGTGTCGTGTCACTGCTGACAGGCGGACATAAATATTCCTCCACCTCCTCACCAAGGGTTAATGGCTGTCCATCAGGCAGCAATGAGACATACAAACTCGCCTTGGCCTGGTGTATACACACAGTGTTGGCACTTTCGTTGGAACAGGGAGATGGGAGAAAATAAAGGAGGACAACACGCCACATGAAGCAGGACCGAATAATCTCCAAAGCATATTTACATAGTCACAGATACATAGATTTATATACAAAATGCCACCCACACATTTGAAACATGCATACCAATTGTTTGAACCCACAGAGATTTGTTTTGCTACTGTTTTTGCTAAGTCAGACTGAGGCTTCACGTTAAAGTTGGTTTTGCGTCGTGCTGTGTACTCTGCTCAAACAAAGACTTATTTAATTTAACTGAGATAATGCAGCACCGTTGAGGAATGGCATATTTAATCACCTCTGAGGCTGGGTACAACAAACCAGCAGCTGAATATAAAAGAGCCAACATTTCCCGCTTTGTTCCTAATGCTGCACGGCCAATCAAAATTAATTTATTCTAATGTATGCACACAGAAGGTCAATTATCCAAATGATTCCAGTTCAGATTGCACCTGATCTTTGGAGCCAATGAGCCATCCAAAGGGCAGATGGGTGTGCTTTGCAAGGCAAATTGTCGCTGTAGCTTCTTTTTTTTTTGTCACCTCCTCATCATTTGCATGTCTAAATGTGCGCCATCTCACCTTTAGTGACGTGCATTCCGCTAATGGGTAAACAACTTAGCATTTAACTTGTGTAGGAGGAGAAGGGCCACTACACTATTTGCTCTTTGACAAGTTGACAAAGAGAACATTGTGTGTTTACAGAAGTTTACCAGTCGTACTTATTGACCTCGCTTACCTTCACTAACAATACAACAACAATATGGCTGTGTGGCAGATTTAGTTCCTCCTTGGTTGCCTTGTGTTTATTTGATGCACATTACAACATCCACACATCATTCACACCCTACACTGGCAACACATACACATTCCTGTTGATTAGTGCTCTCGACTTCATGTCAATTTTGAAACATGTCGCCCACTTTGATGTGCCCGCAAGAGTAGGTTGTCATAACAATGCGACCGTTTTCTAAGAATACACGTGAACACACAGCAGTACATCAGTCTCCAACAAGCTGCCAATTAGACAACAGGTGGATGAAAATGTTCTAGTGCAAATTCAGCCATGTATACATACAGTGGTATTGTCCTACGATTCAGTGGGTATGAGTAAAATTAACCCTAACTTATAGCCAACAAACAGAAAAACTAGGGGTATAATTTGAAGATGCTTTTGGTAACTAGATGGTCACAGATTGTAGCCTTGAGCAAGGCACTGAACTACCAACTGCTCCCGGGACACAAACCATGATACCCCCTTCATGCAAGCTGGTTTTTCTGCATGTGTGTATTTTCAGTCTTATGTCTGTAGCTTTTGTTTCTGCATGTGTGTATTTGAACGGTAACTATATATCAACAACATAGTGAAACCTAATTTCCCCCAAGGAATTAATTAAGTATGCTTTATTCTTATCTTCAGATGGCAATCTCAAACTTTGCCAGCTTCCTCTAACCCTCTCTTTATAATGCCCGTTTCTAAAAGCCCACTTATTTATTTTGTAATCGGCATTAATGATCAAATCACACGTAGTTAAAAAGCAATGGCACATTTTTTTACTCCAATCTTGCGTGATTAGTTATTTAGAAATTGATACAAAAAACATATTTGGCTCTCCACTCCAGGCTACTCTCCTTCCCCGTTGAGTTCACCACCTGGTTCTGCAAGGTCTAATTAAGCCAGTGATACATTACCAGAAACAACCAAACCTGGTCGGAACAGATGGGCTCAATCAAAGTGAATTGTTTTCAAAAACGGCAGACATGGATACATACACTGATTGGGCATGTAAGGGCACTTAAATGCTACTTTCCTGGGGCAGTGAGAGATGTTACATGAAAAGTTCCTCAAGTCTCATCAAATGGAGAAGTGGTTTGGTCTCATATGTAAATGTGAGTGACTTTTCATTGTCTTCCAGGCGACCAATGGCTCCAATGCTGACATTTGGCCTTGCAGACTTGTGATGGAGCTCTGGAGAACAGGGCAGCATATCAATTAGCCGTTAAGGGTTTGCTCAGGTATTAGAGGGATCAGAGCAACCAATAAAAGCCTCAGGGGGAAAAGGAAGAGGCAGAGTGGATTCCAGATCGATGTAAGTATCATCGAGAGGCTTGCTCCATGTCAGAAAGGGCATATAAGGCGGACAAATAATGAGACCTTTGAACTTAAGGTGCAAACTCAGGTTATTATTCTAATGAAATCCTCAGACCGTCAGTAATTTAATTCTTCCTCATTTAATGCTGTACGTTCCAGATGGTGACAATGGACTTCATATATAACCTGGGACGCCCAAGGTTAGTCACTATTAGAAAAATAAACCATCCTTTCATTTTTGAGTTGCATTGTCCAAGTTACATTTTTTATAACAATAATGTGGACAAATTCTTGAAATTCCAAAAAATACACAACCAGCAAATACACTGGTTCAAAAGTATGTACAAACCATGATCGAGAAATTCTTGCACTTTTTTCTGAATGTCGACTGAAATTATATTTTCACAGCAAAGAAGGTGTAGGAAATCATCTAAATTAACGCTCTGGCACTGCTAACAACAAAACAAGTACAGTCTTAGAAAAGCAACATTCAAATACAGTGGGGCAAAAAAGTATTTAGTCAGCCACCAATTGTGCAAGTTCTCCCACTTAAAAAGATGAGAGGCCTGTCATTTTCATCCTAGGTACACCTCAACTATGAGAGACAGAATGAGAAAGAAAAAAAATCCAGAAAATCACATTGTCTGATTTTTAAAGAATTTATTTGCAAATTATGGTGGAAAATAAGTATTTGGTCAATAACAAAAGTTCATCTCAATACTTTGTTATATACCCTTTGTTGGCAATGACAGAGGTCAAACGTTTTCTGTAAGTCTTCACACGTTTTTCACACACTGTTGCTGGTATTTTGGCCCATTCCTCCATGCAGATCTCCTCTAGAGCAGTGATGTTTTGGGGCTGTCGCTGGGCAACACGGACTTTCAACTCCCTCCAAAGATTTTCTATGGGGTTGAGATCTGGAGACTGGCTAGGCCACTCCAGGACCTTGAAATGCTTCTTACGAAGCCACTCCTTCGTTGCCCGGGCGGTGTGTTTGGGATCATTGTCATGCTGAAAGACCCAGCCACGTTTCATCTTCAATGCCCTTGCTGATGGAAGGAGGTTGTCACTCAAAATCTCACGATACATGGCCCCATTCATTCTTTCCTTTACACGGATCAGTCGTCCTGGTCCCTTTGCAGAACAACAGCCCCAAAGCATGATGTTTCCACCCCCATGTTTCACAGTAGGTGTTCTTTGGATGCAACTCAGCATTCTTTCTCCTCCAAACACGTCTAGTTGAGTTTTTACCAAAATGTTCTATTTGGGTTTCATCTGACCATATGACATTCTCCCAATCCTCTTCTGGATCATCTAAATGCTCTCTAGCAAACTTCAGACGGGCCTGGACATGTACTGGCTTAAGCAGGGGGACACGTCTGGCACTGCAGGATTTGAGTCCCTGGCGGCGTAGTGTGTTACTGATGGTAGCCTTTGTTACTTTGGTCCCAGCTCTCTGCAGGTCATTGACTAGGTCCCCCCGTGTGGTTCTGGGATTTTTGCTCACCGTTCTTGTGATCATTTTGACCCCACGGGGTGAGATCTTGCGTGGAGCCCCAGATCGAGGGAGATTATCAGTGGTCTTGTATGTCTTCCATTTTCTAATAATTGCTCCCACAGTTGATTTCTTCACACCAAGCTGCTTACCTATTGCAGATTCAGTCTTCCCAGCCTGGTGCAGGTCTACAATTTTGTTTCTGGTGTCCTTTGACAGCTCTTTGGTCTTGGCCATAGTGGAGTTTGGAGTGTGACTGTTTGAGGTTGTGGACAGGTGTCTTTTATACTGATAACGAGTTCAAACAGGTGCCATTAATACAGTTAACGAGTGGAGGACAGAGGAGGCTCTTAAAGAAGAAGTTACAGGTCTGTGAGAGCCAGAAATCTTGTTTGTTTGTAGGTGACCAAATACTTATTTTACCGAGGAATTTCTACAATGTGATTTCCTGGATTCTTTCCCCCCATTCTGTCTCTCATAGTTGAAGTGTACCTAGGATGACAATTACAGGCCTCTGATCTTTTTAAGTGGGAGAACTTGCACAATTGGTGGCTGACTAAATACTTTTTTGCCCCACTGTATATCTGCTAAATAAGTGATAAACAACACACTTAACAAACCCCAACCCATTCAATCGACACTGAATAACTAGAAGAGAAATGTGCACCTGATTGCTACCAAAAATAGTGTAGACATGTTCCATTCAGTTTGTATATGGATGAGCCGATGGAGCTATTTTACTGTGTTTCAGTGTCATGAAGTTCAGTTATATATTTTTCCAATAGCTCAAGAAACCTTTATTCCTGTGTTCTATTTTTGCGAAACCCGTTTACATCACTATTTGACTTTTCATATGAATAGTTAAATAATAGAACCATAACATATAGAGCACAATATATGAATACAAAAATGTTACATTTGTGGATTACTGTTCCAAAACTTAAACAGGACATATTATGCTTATTTTCAGGTTTATATTTGTATTCTGTGTTTCTACTGTGCTATGTTAATAAGGAACAAACTTAATACAGACAGACTTCTGCAATAAGTCCCTCTACTTCATCTGGTGCTATGATAATGTAAAACTACAAATCAAGATGGTAGTTTTAGCCGTTAATGTTCACGCTTTAATGTTCAAATAGTGCTTTATGTTTTCATACTGCCTGTGCTGCAACACCTATTAACCCTCTATCTGAAATGATAGCCCAGTCAGCTCTGATCGGATGGCTGGGTGGCCCTGTTGTGATTGGTCAATGGCTTAAGCCTCTTACACACCAAACTGACACCAAAGAACACCAAAGAACACCAAAGAACACGTCCCGACGGAATATCGAGACGCGTCGCTTCACGTCTCCTGCGTTTTGACCATGTGTCGCACTGGAACACACCGCAAATACTTCAGCCAACGGCCAAGTAGCACGTACGAACTGCGCATGCG